>NC_041392.1:582908314-583046573 GCF_002162155.2 Triticum dicoccoides | reverse complement strand
CACGCCCTCCACCCTCGTGGGCCCCCTGTTGCTCCACCGACGTACTTCTTCCTTCTATGTATATCCACGTATCCCCAAACTATCAGAAACGGAGCCAAAACCCTAATTCCACCGCCGTAACTTTCTGTATCCACGAGATCCCATCTTGGGACCTGTTCCGGAGCTCCGCCGGAGGGGCATCGATCACGGAGGGCTTCTACATCAACACCATAGCCCCTCCAATGAAGTGTGAGTAGTTTAGTTCAGACTACGGGTCGATAGTTAGTAGCTAGATGGCTTCTTCTCTCTTTTTGGATCTCAATACAATGTTCTCCCCCTCTCTTGTGGAGATCTATTCGATGTAATCTTCTTTTTGTGATGTGTTTGTTGAGATCGATGAATTGTGGGTTTATGATCAAGTCTATGTATGAATAATATTTGAATCTTCTCTGAATTCTTTTATGTATGATTGGTTATCTTTGCAAGTCTCTTCGAATTATCAATTTGGTTTGGCCTACTAGATTGATCTTTCTTGCAATGGGAGAAGTGCTTAGCTTTGGGTTTAATCTTGCGGTGTCCTTTCCCGGTGACAGTAAGGGCAGCAAGGCACGTATTGTATTGTTGCCATCGAGGATAAGAAGGTGGGGTTTTCTTCATATTGCATGAGTCTATCCCTCTACATCATGTCATCTTGCTTAAGGCGTCACTCTGTTTTTAACTTAATACTCTAGATGCATGCTGGATAGCGATCGATGAGTGGAGTAATAGTAGTAGATGCAGGCAGGAGTCGGTGTACTTGTCTCGGACATGATGCCTATATACATGATCATACCTAGATATTCTCATAACTATGATCAATTCTGTCAATTGCTCAACAGTAATTTGTTCACCCACCGTAGAATTCTCATGCTCTCAAGAGAAGCCACTAGTGAAACCTATGGCCCCCGGGTCTATCTTTATCATATTAATCTCCTACTACTTAGTTATTTACTTTGCTATTTACTTTGCCTTTATTTTACTTTGCATCTTTATCATAAAAATACCAAAAATATTATCTTATCATATCTATCAGATCTCACTCTCGTAAGTGGCCCTATAGGGATTGACAACCCCTATTTGCGTTGGTTGCGAGGATTTATTTGTTTTGTGCAGGTACGAGGGACTCGCGCGTAGCCTCCTACTGGATTGATACCTTGGTTCTCAAAAACTGAGGGAAGTACTTACGCTACTTTGCTGCATCATCCCTTCCTCTTCGGGGAAAACCAACGCAGTGCTAAAAGAGGTAGCAAATATCACCGAACCCGCGGTGACCTGTGGGCCGATGACCGGGAACGAAGTCGCCCCAGGAGCCAATCTAGTGCCGGTTCGCCTCCAGGCCGCTCTTTTTCTGCGCTGATGCTCTTACCGTACGATATGTAGCCGGCAATGTACGCCGGCGCTGGCATGGTGCCGGTACATTTCTGCCCACTTGATTCTTGGGCCCACCCGACCTACTGGGGCTTCTAGCATGTCTAAGAAAGAAGGAGGCTGTCAACACTTGAGTTTGTTTTATTTATTTATAAGAGCATACACTAACAAAAAGGCCCAACAGCTAATTTTGTGGCAAACTAGCATGTGGAGATGATTGAGCAAAGATCAGAGATTGTATGTTGGGAGATGAAAACACGCAATTCTTCCACGCCGCTGCAAATTGCCCCTCCAGAAAAAAGACAGAATTAGAATGCTGATGAGAGATGACATACAACACTATGAGAATTTAGAAAAGCTGACTATCGCTGCCCAGTTCTTCACAAACTTGTTTGGTCAGGACTCATCTCTTCCAGTTATTGATCCCGCAAATCTGTATGATCAACTCGACATTGTATGTTGGATGAACCTATCTCCTGGGCTGATATTGTTAATATGCTATCAACAACCTGGGCCTTCCTTTATGTACCCAAAAAATTACGCATGACATGCTAATGCCTGTAATTCAGAGTGGACAAAAGACTCTCTGGGTGGCTAGCCACCTTTCTTTCTTGGGGAGGCAGACTAATATTGATCAACTCCGTTCTCGGTGCGATTCCAAATCATTTCATGGCATGCTTCTTGTGGCCTAAAGAGTTTAAAAAAGCTGGAACAAATCCTGTGAGGTTTTCTTTGGCAAGGTCCGAGCCGCCGGTCCAAAACCGAAGCACAAGAGTAAGCGCACGAAGGCATACACGGCTGCCGAGGACAAGCTTTTTTGCGAGTGCTGGCGTGACATTGAACAAGACCCCAAGACGGGCGCCGAACAAAAGCATTCAACCTTTTGGATTCGTGTCCATCGAGAGTTTCATGAACACAAGAAGTTTCCGTCTTACCAATTTGTGAGCACGCACGGTTGGGTGTCCATTTCCAAGTGATGGAGGGTGAGCCAACAAGAGTGCAACAAGTTTTGCGTCACTCTTGAGAGCGTCAAGGCCCGCCCCGTGAGCGGCATCGGCATGTAAGACATGGTATGCTAGCAAGCCGCCCTCTTTTGTGTCATCAAGTTCATGCTTGCGTGTTCATTTGCATATCATTTGCCCATATGCTTGCATGAAAACATTTTGTAGGCATTTCAAGCTTTTGAGGCATTCAAGGTTCAACACAACGGCAAGTGCTTCAACCTTTTCCATTGCTTTTGGGTCATCAAGGACGAGGAGAAGTTCAAGGCGCAATATGCCGCCCTCAAGTCGCGTGGGGGGAAGCAAGCCGTGGAGGAGGTTGGGGAGGGCGAGCCGGCACGGTCGCGGGGGAAGACCAACTCCAAGAAGGAGGACAAGCGGGATGCGGCATCCAACGCCTTAATTACAAGCGTGGAGGGCATGATGAACAAGAAGGACTCAAGAGAGGAGGAGCGCCGGCGTTTCAAAGAAGAGCAAGTGAACGCCTTCATGGAGATCCAAAGGAGGAGGCTTGAGATGGACGCGGAGATGCAAGCCAAGCAGCTTGAGATGAAGGCGAAGAAGCAAGCCAAGATGCTAGAGATCGAGGCCGCCAACGCCAACACAAGGCGAAAGAAGTGGCGCTCGCGAGCATGATGACCGGGGTGGAGATCATGAAGGTGGATCTCAACACCGTGTCGCCAAGAAAGAGGCCGTGGTTCAAGAAGATGCAGGCCGACATGCTCAAGTTCGACGACGAGTGATCTATGGCGGCGAGCGCTATCTTTTTTGTATGCCGGCAGGTGTGCTGGCATGACCATAGGGGCTGTGACGGTGTGGTCGAACTCAAGTCCCACCCCTTTTTGTGTGCAGACATGTGTGCCGACCGCTGGCGAGTGCGCCAACATAAACTGTGTGGTGTTAGTTTTTGTAGCTGGCAATGTATGCCGGCGCTGGCATGGTGCCGGCATAAGATATGGCTACTGACATGATCGGTCGCGAGCCTTTAAAAAAAATTAAATACAGATATGAAATGGGTCGGCGCGTTGGGTTTATTGTCGACCTAAATACAAAATTGGACGGATGATGGGCGGTCCTTTTTTATGACTCGCGTCACGGCGTCAGATGGACAAATATCATTCGAAATGTAGCACACACAGTAGGACGTCCGTACGTAGTTTCAAGCCTGTGACTGAAGAGAAGGTGTGAACGGCGCGATGCTGTGATTCGTGCGGGTACATGCAGGGTACGGACAGTGGTGCATTCTCGAAGCTGAGAAGCACGACCGGGTCACACACCTGTTAGCCCATGCCCCATGTGGGAAAGAAATGTGGGAGGAGTACGTACAGGTACGGTTTGTACTACGTATTATTTTTATCGTTGCCGTTGATCCGACACTGGACCCTCTATTCTCTTCTCTATTCTACGTTGGCCACGACAAAAACGTGGACTGGACCACGCGAAGAGACCTGCTTCGTCCGCCGTCCGATCCGCTACAGCCGCGCTAGGTTGTCTCAGATGATTGGAGTCAACGATCGATGTTGGCCATCGACGTACGCTAAACCAAACGTGCCGTGCTTCCCGCTTGTCTCTCCCCGTACGTTTTGCGCGGCACACGGTTTACAGGCAGTGACCTCCAGCCCGGACTAGCTAGGAGTAGCGACTAGCGAGCTACAACGCCGCGCGCGCAAAAGCCTAGCGCCGTCCGATCCCCTGTACTAATCGTGGCACAAGTTGACAAATGCGGCGCAGCCAGGCAGTAGCACAACCGCACCGCATCTTGGCATTTCTTCGTCCCGAAACAGGAGAAGCCGGCCGGAAAGTGAAAGGAAAACGGGCCCGTCGCGTCGCGTAGGCTGTAGCTACGAATACGATGTACGCGCTAGTGGAGCGCGCACCAGCTGTGGCGGGTGACCGGACCGGCAGTGCCGCCGCCAGGGGCGCACAGCGCGCCGCCCCAGTGAAAGCGCAATGCGGCGGAGGCAGAGAGAGAACCACCCGCGGTTTCGTGCGTCACGGGCCCGTGGCCGTGAGTCACTCACGTGGACCGAAAACGTACAGTAATGTTAGGTATATACGCAAAACCCAAATACGTATAGTACTCCAGGTCATACGTACGTATATACATATACATATATCCAAAAGAAAACAAGTTGCGGCGATGCGTTCGGTTCGCTGCCGCGTCAGCGCCCATGCGCCGACCCCATCAACCCAGACACAGCCGGCCCTCCTGATTTTGTTTCTGTCACTTCCCGTCCGTCCTCGTCCTGGACTCCTGGTTGGCCCGCGCTCGTCCGTGGACTTTGCGACCGGGTCCCTGCGGAGGGGCTATTTTACAAGACAAAGCAGGTAGCTTTCTTTCTTGGCGGACAGGCTAGGCGAATTTGTGGTTTGACTACCAAATAAGCAAATACCAAAATGGCATTCACCAGGTTGACCTGGAAACAAAAAATTTATTTTATTGTCACGGCCTTCAGGCTGACTTTACAATAACATTAACTCATGGTACAGCTCCATTGGGTGAGTCGGTGTCTCATACTTAATTATCTTGGTTGAAGCACGGTGGAGACAGCTATGAGGTACTGGGTTCCTTCTGGCAGCTCACCCCGGTGCCATTTAGCAAATCATGTGGTAATACTCCCTCCATCCCAGAATAAATGTGTCGGTGTCAAAACCGGCGGATCTTGGGTAGGGGTTCCCGAACTGTGCGTCTAGGCCGAATGGTAACAGGAGGTAAGGGACACGAAGTTTTACCCAGGTTCGAGCCCTCTTGATGGAGGTAAAATCCTACGTCCTGCTTGATTAATATTGATGATATGGGTAGTATAAGAGTAGATCTACCACGAGATCGGAGAGGCTAAACCCTAGAAGCTAGCCTATGGTATGATTGTTGTTCTGTATGTTGTCCTACGGACTAAAACCCTCCGGTTTATATAGACACCGGAGAGGGTTAGGGTTACACAAAGTCGGTTACAATGGTAGGAGATCTGCATATCCGTATCGCCAAGCTTGCCTTCCACGCCAAGGAAAGTCCCTTCCGGACACGGGACGAAGTCTTCAATCTTGTATCTTCATAGTCCAGGAGTCCGGCTGAAGGTATAGTCCGGCCATCCGGACACCCCCTAATCCAGGACTCCCTCAGTAGCCCCTGAACCAGGCTTCAATGACGACGAGTCCGGCGCGCAGTTTGTCTTCGGCATTGCAAGGCGGGTTCCTCCTCCAAGTACTTCACAGAAGATTTTGAACACAAAGATAGTGTCCGGCTCTGCAAAATAAGTTTCCACATATTGCCATAGAGAGAATAATATTTACACAAATCTAATCTGCTGACGTATTCCGTGGTGCGACATCGCACCACGGCCAAACCTTTATTCGAATCGTTTTATTATCCCACCTCAGCGTGTCATGCGAGGCGGTTTTCTTGGCACGTCTTGTTAAAGCAGAGATCGTGTCCCCTTATTCCGGAATTCTCATCAATACAGGCGTGGGTAACCCAACCGCTTCTAGGACTCCTAGACTATAGGCAAGTCCAAACGGCCACGGAGAGGACGCTTGATATTCACCCTCTTTACAAAGGGACAAGGCTTTTATTTTTTCCCTCCCGTGCTCAATCGAATCCTTCCCCCACCTTAAGCTCAAACACCCAAAGTTCAGGTCAGGTGCTCCGAACCTTCAATCATGTCCAGATCTAGCCTTCAAGGCCGATGGGTGCCTTCCTCCATCACGGAAGAAGACATCAAAAAGTTGAGGGAAGCCAGATATCTGACCGCCGAGGTTGTGCATCGGCTGCCTGCCCGAGGGCAGGCCGTCCCCTCCCCCAAACCCAACGAGAGCATCGTGTTCGTCTCCCACTTCCTCCGAGCTCTAGGCCTTGCTCTGGATCCTTTCGTCAGGGGTTTGATGTTTTATTACGGGCTAGACTTCCATGATCTAGCTCCGGACTCCTTTCTTCATATCACGACGTTTATTGTCGTGTGTGAGGCCTTCCTACGGGTTACCCCTTACTTTGGCTTGTGGCTCAAGACCTTTGAAGTAAAGCCGAAGATGATCGAGGGGCAACATGCAGCGTGTGGAGGTGCCTCAATATGCAAGATGACGGGAGCTCCGTGGCCCAAAGGTTCCATTCCAAAGGTGTCTGAATTGTGGAAACAGGAGTGGTTCTACATCACGGCTCCTAGAAGTGCCAAGTGGGCGGCCGCCCCTGTTTTCCGCTCGGGCCCTCCACCACAACTGATGTCATGGATCAGCAGAGGTCTGAGCTGGGGTCCAGCCAAGGACGTGCCTATACTGCAAAGCCGCATTCGAGATCTCTTCAATGGAGATTTTAGTTTGGTTGCGGTAATACAAGTTATGCTGGTTCGTCAAGTCCAGCCTTCCAAACGCCGGCCCCCTCGCTTGTGGGAGTTCAATCCCGAGGGACCGCGTGTCATCCAAAATTTCCTCGGCCTGGCGCACGAGGAGATGTACAAGTCATTCTTCGGACCCCAGGTAGAGTGTCCGGAAATCACCGAGGACGTGGGCTTGAGCAGTAACCGCGCCGCCGAATAGGTAAGGAATCTTCCGGCCAAACATACTATCTCTCATTCGTTACGAATTTATTTCTGAGAGTTTGCTTTTTGACCAGGACTGGCTAACAAAGGCGAAGTTGATTCGGTGTTCGGCCCCCCTCCCTGAGGGTTTGGACAATCCGGTATTGGAAAAGATGCTCCAGGTCGCACCTTGCCCGGAGCCCTTGAAGGAAGATACTGGGAAGGATAATACGGGCGGACGCGGCCCCCAACGCTGCCCATTCTAACCGAGGGAGCGAGCGTCTCCATGAAGGAAGACGACCGGAGGAGGAAAAGGACTGCGCCCAGGGATTCGGACGCCGAAGCTTCCAAACAGGAGAAGAAGTCTCCCACAGAGGGTCCTACCTTGGGGGGTGCTTTTGCCGCACTTCCGCGGGGGGATCAATTCTCCAGCGAGTCGTAAGTGACCCGAAATACTTTAATAGTACAGGTATGCCATCTTTTTCTTCTGAGAAAATAACCACGGCATATATCTTTGCAGTTCGGGCCTTAGCCCCTCTCAAATGAGCTCGTCTTCGGGGGATCTTCTTCTAGAGATGATGGAGAGCGAAACGCCCCCTCCGGACTCCTCCGCTCCGGAAGCGGGCGACCCCGAAGTGTCGTCGCGGAGGGCCTCTCCTGGTCCGGTGAGGCCAGAAGATAATCCCATTGACCCCCGAAGCTCCTAGTATCTGGCTCCAGAAGAGAGCGGAAAAAAGAGTCCGGCACCGTCTGGTGTGCGATCGGATGTTCTGAGGGAGTTGGTGGGGCGAGCGGCCATCTCAGAGAACACCGTGTGCTGATGAATACGGTGATGGAGAGAATCTTCTCCGCCGAAAGCGGATTGCATGAAGCTTTTATGAGTCTACTGACAGGCTTTGAGGTACGTAAAATAACGTATGATAGTCCTGCACATGCTAGGTGTGTCCTGTGTAGATAGTAGCCCCTGAGACTCTGGTTGTCATCGGAAACGACGACGAACAGAGGATCATATTCCCAGGTAATAAACATACTGCCTCTATGTGCAGGTGATGGAAGCTCCGGTGGCTAGCCGGACTAGCGAGTTTGCCCATTTAAAACGGCAGTTGGATGCGGCAGACGCCGACATCGAGCTTGTTAACAAAAGGCTTGACGAGGCATAGGGTAAGTGTCATTATCTGGTAAACGCCACATAGTAAGAGCAGCATGATGCCAGTATCTTTAATATGTTGTGACTGCAGATGGAGCTGCCACTGTTGAAGCCTTGCGGGCAGAACTTGCCCGAGCCAAGGAACAAGCGAGGTTTAGTAATGCGGCTTCTTTGAAGGCGGCTGAAGAGTTGAAAACCGAGAAGGCCGCGCATGGTGAGAGCCGAGATAAGATGGCCAAGATGGCCATAGAATTCAAAGCCGCCGCCGACCGTTGCCGGGTTCTTGAAAAGGAAAACCTAGCGAAGGCATCGGACCTTGAGAAGGCTGTTGCGACGAGAAAAGACATCCGCTCTGCTATGAGGGCGAAGAAGGAGGAGCTGCGGGAAGCCGGGGATATTGTAGCTGGGAAATCCTTTATGTTGCGGAGGAAGTTCGGAGATCCACGGTATGCCTCTTTGGATCGGCTATGGAGTTCGGAGGATGTGTATATGGATTTGGCGGCGAGCGCCACCAATGCGGCCAAGTACTTCCAGGGTCAGACAGACCGTGAAGTGGACCAGCTGTTTTGGACACAATTCCATTCTCCCGAGCGTCCGCTTTCATTGACTGACCAATTAGCCAAATGGGCCAAACTGAATAGGTTGTCCGGACTCGCCATGAGGTCTGTTGTGGACCAGCTATGGCCGGAAAGGCCAAAACCGAACATCTATTTTAGCTTGGTGCAGCAGCTCCTTGACGTGGTGCCGCGCATTAATGCGATGAAGAGGTCGGCGTGCATAGAGGGCTCACAGATGGCCTTTGCCCGTGTTAAAGCATACTGGGCGGAGATGGATGCTACCACTGTTGCAGCGCGGGATTCGACCATAGGTCGAATGGCTGCTGAGCACTACTTTGAAGAAGTTCTTGAGGGTGCTCGTTTGATAGAGACCCAGTGCTCAAAAAATATTATGTTTGAGTGATATGTAATCTCATTGTAAGCGAAATGCTTTTATAAATTTTTATGAGGCTATTTTTATACTTTTACCTGAAAGTAATATGATGCCTCCTGGGCTGCCGTTTATGTATACATGTGTATAACCTGAAAGATTGCAGCCGTCGGCTTCAACCCTCACGCATATAATGCGGAGGTGCTCGCAAAAAACACGCGTTCACACTTAACCCAATGTCTTGGTCCTATTAAGGAGGTGATAGCGGAGCGAGCGAGGCAACCGGACTATAATGCTTTAGCACTTTCACTTAGCCATAGGAGTTTGACAGTGGGGCTACTAGATAGCCCCTGGTGGCTCCACACTCTCCCGATCCCGGGGTGCGTACATGCCTGGCCGGAAAACGGCCCTTCGTTAAGGTGGAGGAATTCTAACATTCCCACAGGTCATCGAGTGGTTGACCAGTCTCACGCTATATCATGACAGTCAGTTTTCGGCTTTCTCTACTGAGGTGCTCGTCCGGATGAACCAGGGCACAATCGCAGTAGTTCTCCTGGTGCTACCTTAGCCGGTAAAGCGGAACGTAAGGCACCAAAACACAGGAGCCGGGCAAACCCAACATTTGACCAAAGACAATGATTCGGAGTTGATGCATATAAGGCCAAACTCGCGACGCCGAACATTCCCTAAGGTATTTGGTCTTTGTGGTATAAACCGGGCCTAAATAATGGCCTTTGTAAGAATCCCCTTGTGTCCAGGTACGTGCATTGTTCTGGCGTGGCCACATGCCAAGACGTCAGTATCCTTCTCAACGGTGGATATGTATCAACAAGAGACAGTAAAAAAGGTTTACGCAGGGTCTTAATCTAAAAAGAATCCTTGGAGCGGGTCCCTGCTGCACGTCTGCGCCTGTGTCTCCGTTGTGCCGTATCCTGGACGGGTGTAGCACGATGATCGTCTGTAAAAGAGAGGAATTTAGGTGAAAAGGTTGTCGTGCAAAAAGATAGTTTTTAAAGAAACCATGTATAATTCAAGATGAGAAAAAATTGCCACTTGTCTGCGCGCGTTGAGCCCCTTGTATTGACAAATAGGGGTGTAACCACTTATTCGGTATAAATAGCGGCGCCGGACTTGATTAATTGTGTCTGAGGTCTTGATGACCTATTGGATGCTTTCACTAGTCCGGGCGCCTTTAGTGTGCGGCTGCCAAGGCAGCCGCACTTTCTTCGGCGCGCAGAGATCGCTTGATATTTCCTTTCACTGAAATGATGCCACGTGGACCGGGCATCTTGAGTGTGAGGGAGGCGTACTGTGGTATTGCATTAAAGCAAGGGAAAGCTTCGCGTCCGAGCAGTGCTTGATAGCCACTTTGGAACGGAGCGATGTGGAAGGTTAAATGCTCGCGACGGAAGTTATCGGGGGAGCCGAATATAACTTGTAGTAGGAGGGAGCCCGTACAACGAGCCCCTGGGCCTGGTGTTACTCCTTTAAAGGTAGTATTGCTATGGTGAATTTTTATTGGGTCTAACCCCATCCCGCGGATTGTATCCTGATATATTAGG
Source organism: Triticum dicoccoides (assembly GCF_002162155.2). Taxonomy (NCBI): domain Eukaryota; kingdom Viridiplantae; phylum Streptophyta; class Magnoliopsida; order Poales; family Poaceae; genus Triticum; species Triticum dicoccoides. Next base: position 583,036,042 of record NC_041392.1, on the reverse strand, counting down.
TTTAGACTGCTGCCACCGTCCATCAAGACTCGTGTGAAGTGATGTCCGCCAATTATTGGGTCTAATACCAGGGCGGCCCATCCTGCGTGTCGGATACTTGCTGAGTAATCGCGATGGTCGAAAGTGATCGGTTGAGACGACCAGTGGCAGGACTTCGCGGTGACAGGCACTTGGGTATATTTTCCTGGGAGTGCCGCGTTGTTTTTTCCCTTGATCATGTGTAACACGTTTACTGTTTTGACTTCTGGTGGAAATTTCTTTTGTTCCCCAGTGTCTTGCTTGGGAGGCTCGTCCTCGTCTTCACTTGGTGTATCCTCCCCCTTGTGTACGATGTTGAGCTTGCCAAACTGCTTGAAGACCCAACATTCTCTGTGGGTATGATTAGCCGGTTTACCAGGGGTACTATGGATCTGACATACTTGGTCCAGAACTTTGTTGAAGCTGGACAGTTCATCCCTGGTGCCTTTAGAGCGGCTTTTGCTGACCTGGCCAAGAGTTTTTGAATCCGGCGTTTACTGTCGTGCCCTTCGTGTTGTCTTCTTTATTCCGCCGTTTGTTATTGTTGCGCCGTGATTTCCCGTTTCCATCTCTAACTTCATCTGGCTAGCCAGCTGTCCTCACCCGTGCAAAAGCGGGTCATGAGGCTTGTTAATGCGGCCATCGTTCTCGGCTTATTTTGGCCGAGGTGTCTGGCGAGCCATTCGTCATGGACTCTATGCTTAAAAGCTGCCAAGGCTTCGGCGTCCGGACAGTCGACAATCTGGTTCTTTTTAGTAAGAAACCTGTTCTAAAGCTTTCGGGCTGACTCTCCGGGCTATTGAGTTATATGACTCCAATCGTCCGCATCCGGAGGTCGGACATAAGTCCCTTGAAAATTTGCCCGAAAGGCGTTTTCGAGCTCTTCCCAACTTCCAATGGAGCTTTCGGGGAGGCCTTTAAGCCAGTGACGAGCTGGCCCTTTGATCTTGAGGGGTAAGTACTTGATGGCGTGGAGATCATCTCCTCGAGCCATATGGATATGAAGGATGTAGTCCTCAATCCAGACCCCAGGGTCTATTGTTCCGTCATATGTCTCTATGTTTACGGGTTTGAATCCCTCTGGAAATTCATGGTCCGGCACCTCATCGGTGAAACATAAGGGGTGTGCGGCACCCCTGTAGCTGGGTGTACTGTGTTGTTCGGATGTTTGTTGTGTTGCATTGTATGCTGGGGCGCGCTTGCGTGGTCCGTAGATGGATCTTGCTGCGCCGTCCTTTGGGTGCGAGCCCTCGCATGGGTCGCGTGTTGCATTGTGAGTGGCGTTGTATGCCGCTCTGTGTTGGTAGAGGGGTCGTTTATCCGGCCAGGTGGCTGCTTTGATATTTGGTTGTGGGGGGTCTGAGGCCTCCTCATCGAATTCAGGTAGCAGCTTCCGCTTTGGGTAGCTCTTGGAGGGGCGATTGTCTCCGTACCTCGCTGCTGTGTTGAGTATTTTACTTCATCTGATTTGGAGTGTGTCTTGCGCAGCCTTGAGCCTTTGCTTCTATTTTTTAAGACTCCCCGCGGTGGCAACAAGCCTTTTACGGGCATTCTGCTGCTCCGGGTGCCTGTCCGGCGTTATATCGTCCAGACCATTATCCTTAATAGAATTTGTTTGTTCGGTTTGATTATCCGGATTGCCGCTGTCCAGCAGCGGTTCGCCCTGCTCCAACGCTGGGTCTATGTGATCGTTATTTCTGTCGAGGCAGGATTTGGGGAGGCGCTTGCATCGCCGCTTTGACTGCTTCTTGAGGGAACAAGCCTTCGGTGCGTCCTTCCGCTCCTCGTCGTCATCTTTTGGTGCGTCCACCATGTATACGTCATATGACGAGGTGGCTTTCCAGGGCCTAGTAGGCGCTGGTTCTTCATCGTCTCCTTCATCGGCGTCCATACCATCGATGTCTTCAGAGTCGAAGTCGAGCATGTCGGTTAAATCGTCGACAGTGGCTACAAAGTGGGTGGTGGGTGGGCTTTGAATTTCTTCATCGTCTGTATCCCAACCTTGCTGACCGTAGTCCGGCCAGGGCTCTCCTGATAAAGAGAGAGACTTTAGTGTCTTCAGAATATTGCCAAAAGGCGAGTGCTGAAAGATGTCCGCGGCAGTAAACCCCATGATTGGCGCCCAATCAGATTCGATCGGCAGGGGCGCGGAGGGTTCGGAGTCCAGCTCCTTGGAGTCACGAGTCTCGCGGAGTGCGGGGCTGGTGTTCAGCTCGATCGCCGTTGGGATCGCAGCCCCTGAGGCGGAGTCCAACCACCCATCCTCGATCGGTGCAGTTGGCTCCGAATTAAGGGTCGAAGCCGATGCGGGTGCGGCCTCCAGGGCACTGTTCGGCGGTAGAGCTAGATCATGCTCGTCGTGACAGTGCGGCGCGCTCGGTAGTGGCTCGAATCCGTCGAGGATCAAGTCCCCGCGGATGTTAGCCATGTAGTTTAAACTTCCAAATCTGACCTGACGGCCAGGGGCATAGCTTTCGATCTACTCCAGATGGCCAAGTGAATTGGCCCGCAGTGCGAAGCCGTTGAAGACGAAGATCTGTCCAGGGAGGAAGGTCTCACCCTGGACTGCATCGCTATTGATGATCGTAGGAGCCATCAAGCCTGACGGCGACGACACAGAGGAACTCTCAATGAAAGCACCAATGTCGGTGTCAAAACCGGCGGATCTTGGGTAGGGGGTCCCGAACTGTGCGTCTAGGCCGGATGGTAATAGGAGGCAAGGGACACGAAGTTTTACCCAGGTTCGGGCCCTCTTGATGGAGGTAAAACTCTACGTCCTGCTTGATTAATATTGATGATATGGGTAGTACAAGAGTAGATCTACCACGTGATCGGAGAGGCTAAACCCTAGATGCTAGCCTATGGTATGATTGTTGTTCTGTATGTTGTCCTACAGACTAAAACCCTCCGGTTTATATAGACACCGGAGAGGGTTAGGGTTACACAAAGTCGGTTACAATGGTAGGAGATCTGCATATCCGTATCGCCAAGCTTGCCTTCCACGCCAAGGAAAGTCCCTTCTAGACACGGGACGAAGTCTTCAATCTTGTATCTTCATAGTCCAGGAGTCCGGCTGAAGGTATAGTCCGGCCATCCGGACACCCCCTAATCCAGGACTCCCTCAAAATGTCTTAACTTTATACTAACTAAAATTCCCTACCTCGCCTCCTGGGTCGCACGCGCGTGCGGCCCCGGAGGAACCCTAACCCTAGAGCCCAGAGGCCCTCGATCTCCGCCCCTTGGCCGCTGTTGCCGCCGGTGCCCGGCCGTCGAAGGCAGCTGGTGCTGGCGGCGCTCCCGGCGTGCCCTCTTCACTATAGCCTTCCCGAAAATTAACGATCTCCTGCAAGCCTTGAGGCCCCTGCATGCCGAGAAGCTCAAGCCCTAGCTCACTATCTCCTTCTACAGAAGGTTATTATTTCATGTGAATGTAAAACAATGCTATAAGAAGTTAAGCATGGAACTAATGACATGTATTGTGCTATAATTAGGGAGATCGGGGCAGCTCAACTTATGTTTGAGAGCTGTGAGGTTATCTTTCAAGGTCGCAAGAACAACTCGAATGCTCATAGTTTGGCTAAGTATTCAGTTTCGCTTAATCAGGTGCCATTTGTGGCTTGGTACTTCCGACCCCTTTTGTATTCCAATGAACATTATTGATCAATAAAGCTTAGCCTTTTATCCTAAAAAACATGTTAAACATCATAACATACTTTTCTGGTATACCCGAAAACTACCTTTACAATCACCCAGTCATGAAATGACATTTGGCAACCCCAAAGTAACGATCTGATATCTAGGTATATGATATTCTCATGGTCTAAGGACGTAAGTAAGCGTTAGCACTTTATACAAAAATGTAGACAACATACTGGCGACGTGATCTCGCAGTATTTCATAAGTTGGGTCTATCCATCAACACCGTTACCCTAACAATGTGTTCTCATTATTGCAGGCATGATTGTTAAAATAACAATGCTCATGGTTAGGAAAACGGAATCATCAACAATACATGAGTTAGTCTAGAGGCCGGACTAGAGATCTATTTGGTATTTATCTTTCACACATATAGTAAGTTTTCCTCTGAATCTCATATTCAAAAACCATTGCAACTATGGCACATAAATATAAACTCAATTATAAAATGAAAATAGAATAATAACAACTTAATTTTGTCTTTTCAATAATATACTGGTCTAACCCATGTGGAACCAAAGTTACACACCTTGCCATGCATGAATGGGCCAAATTGGGCCTCCGAAATTTATTCTAGAAAGTCGTCGGTGAACCTAGTAGCTTGAAGAAGCAGCGTCTGGAAAGTCATCGGCGTAGACCCAAAAACGCTGACGCGCAAATCTTGTTCGCTTGTCATCCCGGAGAAGGTGGCACCATGAGGGCCAGAAGACAATCCCAAATCCGGCCAGACATAGGAGGAGGACACAAATGAAGATGCATGTGGTTGAGCTTCATCAGACCGAGAGGAACCGGGGGGAAAATCATGTTGTGGCATCGACCTTCTGTAGGACTCCACCGGTCACACAAATGAAACAAAGACAAAAAAGAGGCCCATGATCTGGCCCTAGCCAAATCTTCACAGGTCCACCTCGGATGCCAAACAACATTGTTCAAACAAGAATAGGACGGGTGTTAGGGCATATTGCTCCCTTACTGGTTTTGGTGATTGATGACAATGCTTTTGAGAACTAATTATGTGCATCGAGCATTTCAGATGATCTATCATATGGCACAAGATGATATGTGCCCCTCGGAGATATAGAGTCGAGATGGTTACTTTTCCCGCGTTTCTTTTTTGGTGGACTTGAGTCGTAGGAAAACCGTACTATTAAGAGGGGTCCGCTTTAGAAAGGTTTAGGTGGAATCTATGACCAGACTTGGCAAATTCGGCCTCCTATACGCCCGTGGGTGCGTCCAAGCGCGTTTGCGGACAGCGCTCGCCGACCCCTCATATGTTGCGCCCCAAATCCACATACCTCAAGTGTCGATCCTCAATTTCGTGCAATCCATGCACATCGATCATACGATACAAATTGTCTGAATTAAACAGTTCAAAACAAAGCAAAGCAAATCATAGTTCAACAAACCGAACATGCCAAAATGAAATCAATGTCTGAGCGTGATGGATGGCTTCGGATCACTAGCCGGGCGCTTGCTCCGAGCGGAATGCATCCTGGTCCGGGTGGGATGCGTCATGTTCGTCCTATTCTGCATGGATCTGAGCTGCCTCCTCCGCCTGCATCTGGGCTGGATTATCCACTGCCGCTGCCTCCCTTGCCGCCTCGTACTCCCTACGGTCATTGATCTCCTTCCTCTTGTCTGGAAACCAGTTCTTCACATGCTCATCCAAGAGGGTTTCGTCCGCCAACATAATCTTCGCATCCTTCAGATACCGCGCGAGTTGCAACCTCTCCTTCTCAAGCTCTATCTCGCCAAATGTCGTGGCCTTCTCGAGTTCCCATTTGAGTGCCGCCTTTTGCTTCTCCAACTCGATCTTCTCCCTCTCAATTTTAAGCTTCTTTTTTTGCGGGTGCAATTTCGAGCTTCTTCTTCGCCCTCTTTCAGTCCCACTCTATAGGATCCAAAGTATGTCTAGAGGGGGGGTGATTAGACTACTTGACCAAATAAAAATCTAGCCTTTTCTCAATTTTAAGTCTTGGCAAATTTTTACAACTTAGCACTAGTCAAGCAATAAACCTACACATGCAAGTCTAAGAGTATAGTAGCGGAATGTAAAACATTGCACATGAAGGTAAAGGGAGGAGTTTGGAGAGAGCAAACGCAATGTAGACACTGAGATTTTTGGCGTGGTTCTGATAGGTGGTGCTATCGTACATCCACGTCGATGGAGACTTCAACCCACGAAGGGTAACGGTTGCGCGAGTCCACGGAGGGCTCCACCCACGAAGGGTCCACGAAGAAGCAACCTTGTCTATCCCACCATGGCCATCGCCCACGAAGGAATTGCCTCACTAGGGTAGATCTTCACGAAGTAGGCGATCTCCTTGCCCGTACAAACTTCTTGGTTCCACTCGACAATCTTGACAGAGGCTCCCAAGTGACACCAAACCAATCTAGGAGACACCACTCTCCAAAAGGTAATATATGGTGTGTTGATGATGAACTCCTTGCTCTTGTGCTTCAAATGATAGTCTCCCCAACACTCAACTCTCTCTCACGGATTTGGATTTGGTGGAAAGATGATTTGAGTGAAAAGCAACTTGGAGAAGGCTAGAGATCAAGATTCATATGGTTGGAATGGAATATCTTGACCTCAACACATGAGTAGGTGGTTCTCTCTCAGAAAATGTATGATGGAAGTGTAGGCATGTTTTGATGGCTCTCCTCTCGAATGAAGAGTGGGTGGAGGGGTATATATAGCCTCCACACAAAATCTAACCGTTACACACAAATCACCAAACTCGGTGGGACTGAATAATGAAACTCGGTTGGACCGATTTAGTTCAAAATGTGAACGTTAGGATTTTCGGTGGGACCGACATGTCAAATCGGTGAGACCGGTTTCATTAGGGTTAGGGCATAACGTAATCTCGGTGAGACGGATTACAGAAACTCGGTGAGACTGACTTCAGTAATAAGCTAACCAGAGAGTTGATCAGGCAAACTCGATGGGACCGATTCGCTCATCTCGGTGAGACCGAAACGTTACGAAGGGGAAACGGAAAGTTTGCATTGCGAACTCAGTGGGACCGATCGCTCATTTCGGTTAGACCGAAATGTTATGAAGGTAAACAGAGAGTTTACAATCCCATCTCGGTGAGACCGAGATCCCTATCAGTGAGACCGAAAAGACTAGGGTTTTGTGGCAGTGGCTATGTCAACTGAACTCGGTGGCGCTGGATAGAAAGTTTTGATGGGGCCGAGTTTGACTTTTGGTTTGGGACATATGTGGATATGAGAAAGTGGTTGAGGGTTTGGAGCATATCACTATGCATTTTGAGCAAGTAACCCATTAAGCAACACCTCATCCCCTTTTAATAGTATTGGATTTTCCTATGAACTCAATGTGATCTTGGATCACTAAAAGTTAAAATGTAGAGTCTTGAGCTTTAGAGCTTGAGCCAATCTTTTGTCCTTGGAATTTTGAGGGGTCCATATTTCTAATCTATGTCATGCCAATCATTGAGCTTTCCTGAAATATTTTTCTTGAACTAGTATTAGCTCAATGAGCTATATGTTGTTAGGAATTACCAAAACCACCCAGGGATAGTTGCATTTTCAATCTCCCCCTTTTTGGTAATTGATGACAACATATAGATCAAATCTTCGACAAATGATTATAAGATTGAAATACGTTGTCACTTTGAGAAGTATGTGATAAGTAAGAGCTCCCCTTAAATTTGTGCATTATTTAAAATTTGCTTTTGAATGCAAATGCACAATCGATTAGGATTATGGGTCACTCTTCCATATCACATACATCTTGGTGGAACGCTCAAAATGATGGAAATTAAAAGCGTGCACTCATCACCAAGCAAAGTGAATGATCATATATGGAATATAAGAGATAATATCATCCAAGCAAGCATTAAGGTAGCATATGATCAATCACATGATCAAACAAGTATCTCACACAGACAAAGACATAGTGTATCAACCAAGCGCATAAAAAGGTTCAACCAAAAACAAGAGAGATAAAAAGCAAAACACTCTCTCTCGAAGCCTATGATCTATACATATTTCTCCCCCTTTGGCAACAAGTTACCAAAAAGTTTCAAAATGCATAGTGCTATGCGTCTCTCAGGATTGGTTTTCAGGAGGTGGTGTAGAGAGAACTCCAAGGACGAAGGCATCTGTCAATGTAGTTGGAGCTGGTGGAGTGGCTGTTGGAGGTGGCACTTAAGTTGTAGCTGGTGGTGCAGATGATGTAGCTCTAGAATCAGGTACAGGAACTGCAGCAGACCTCTGACTCCTTGGTACTCGCTGAAAAGCATCAGTAGTTGCCTTCCCTCTCCTCTCTTCTGCTTCCTCCTGGAGCTGCTCAACTGCAGTCTATATCTTAGTTACCTTGAGGTCAAGATCATAAAATTTTGTCTCAACAATCCTCTCCAAGCTCTCCTGATTCTGAGTCAGGGTGGCCAAGCCCTTCTCAATCCTCAAAGTAGATTGGATCAGGTATGCAAGCTGATCTTGCTTGCTCTTCAGGAAAACTTGAGATGCTTCCTCTAAACTAGGCATCTTGGCAGCTTTCTTAGCCTTAGCTTTAGCTCTCTTCTCTTGTGCTTGAGCTGATAATGGTTCATTCTCATTCATGAAAACTTCATTATCTTCAAACTCTGGAAGCAAGGGCAAGTGCTCTTTGTCCAACAAGTATGTTCCTGTGCCCATCTTGGAGTTGATGAGCTCCTGAATATGTGGAGCATAACCACAGCTTCTCTTTTGGTCAGCAGCTGCCCTCTTGATTGTCTCTACAATCAGACTCATGACTTTGAACTTTTGAGGGACATCAAAGCTTTGCAGCAAGTTGATGGAATGTCCTCTAATCATCTTGTGATCTCCTAATTTGGGTAGCAATATGTGCCTTAGGATGGTGTTGATGGTAGGCAGACCAGACAACAAGTAATGTACAGATCCAAGCATGTGAGTCTCAAAAACTTTACCAGGGATCTATTTGTACATGTTTGCCATGGAGTTGTGGTCTTTCTTCTTCTTGGCATACACATCCAAGTCATCCTCATGTTCCTCTAGGGCATTGATCAGCTCGACCCATTCTTCAACAGTGGATTGGTACCTAGTACCTTTAGACATCCATATGATCTTCCCATTTGGGTAAAAGTGAGCAGTGGAGTAAAACTGCATGATCAGCTCATCATTCCATTTTGTGAGCTTTTGTCCAACAAACTCATCTACTCCACATGCTTTGAAGCTATCATATACTCCTGGGAAGTGATCTTCATTCTCCTTGATGTATTCCCAATCAACCCATCTCGTGTCACAAACAATGGGCTCCTTGTCAAGCAAAATTATCTCATAGAAGTCTTGATATTATTTGGTATGAAATATGTAATCAATTGCAGTCCTTCTCCTCACAGTATAGGGATCAGACTGTCTCCACAATCTCAGTCCAGCATCTTTCCTGGTGTGCATGTCTTCAACCACTGGATGAGCATCATTGTGGTCTGGGATCTTGGGTTTAAATTTCCTCAAAACAAGAGACTCATCATCATCTTCTTCAGCCTGAGGCACTGGGGCCTTATTCTTCTCTTCTGCAGGAATACTTCTAGTGTTTCTCTTGGGCTTTGACTTCTGAGCTTGAGCTTTGGGGCAGACTTGGGCTTTGATGTTGCAGCCCTTGACTTGATAGCATCTCCCATAAGCTTTTGAGCTTTGGGTGCTGGAGCATCCTATTCCTCTTCCTCTTCTTCTACAAGATCCTTAAACATGGATGATCTCCCTACGACTCTGGCAGTGGTCTTCTTGACCCTCTCTTTTCTCTTCTTGCCTTCTCCAGCTTCTTTAGGTTCAAGAGTGAATTCCATTGTTTCTTCCAAGGCTGTTTTCCTAGGCTTGGATGTTGGCACTCTCTTGGCAGGTGCCTTCTTGTGCATCCCTGGCTTTGTTGTAGCAGTTGTGCCATATTCCTTCTTCAACACTTTCTTCTTTGAGGTGGCCTCATCCTCAACAGCCACATAGTCTTCATCCTCATAGTCTGAGGTTGTCTTCTTCCTTGATCTAGTGGCTGCCTTGGGCAAGTTACTAGGTGTGCTTCTACTGCCCTCATCTTAGCTGCTTGAGGGATCTGAACCCTCACACAATTGCACATGTTCTTCAGAACTGTTCTCACTGTCACTCTGGTTAGACATCTTGGCAATCACTGACAGCAAACCCTGTGAATAGATGTAGATGAGGTAGAGTGGATGAGCATCACAAAGTGCAGAGTTTTTGCAAAACAGATGAGTTAAAAACTTAGTTTTAGTTCTCCACAAAAAGCATTTCGGAGCTACCGATTTCATAAACTTGGTGATACCGAAGTAGCTTTTGGAACCTAAACTAGTGAACTCGGTCAGACTGGGTCACAGTTTGTTGGCACCGAGACTGCTAGGGTTTCACAGAGAATTGAACTCGGTCACACCGATTTGCAACTTTCGGTCAGACCGAAAATGCATGTGCTAAGGCCTAAGCCAAATCGGTGAGACTGATTTCTACAACTCGGTTGATCCGAGATGAGTTCGACGGAGACCTAACCCTAAATTTTCAAATCCAATCTAACCTAAAGGAAGTTTTCAGTGGATGGATTGTTTGCATACGTGGTCATGATCATGGCAAAGCAATGTGCTATGAATTAGAGTTAAGGAATTAGCACATAGAGTCGAACCCATACCCTAGTTCGGCGGAGGTTCGCTACGGCGGCAACGACGGAGCAGATTTCCGTTGACGGTGATGGAAACTAGTGGCGGGAGGTCGCTGGCGGCAAGGAGACGATCCGGAGACCTGAGGAGGCAGAGCAGGACACACTCGTGGGTTGAGGAGTTTAAAGAAATTTCCAAAATCTCACCCGTGGGTATATATATCCCGACCCTGTCAGTGTGACCGAGTGGAACAACTCGGTGGCACCAAGATGCAGAATCACAAGCGGTTACTGCAACTCGGTGTGACCGAAAGGTTCAAATCGGTTGCACCGAGATGGAAAACCTAGATCAACTTAGTGAACTCGGTGTGACCTAAGTGGATGAGTCCGTCATACCGAAATGCACAAAGAGATTTTGGAAGTTTAAGTCTATGACAAATCGGGGACTCCGAGTGCTCCTCACACAGAGTGGTTTGAATCTGAATTGATCAAAATTTGTGATGTAGCATGAATAGAGTTTGAGACGAGAAAAGCATAGATAGCTAGAGGGAGTTCTTAGGTATTCGTGTCCATCCACTTGGCAAAAGATAAAAATGCCAAACAATTAAAATAGCAAGTGGATGTCCTCAAATGAGTAAAATATGCAACCAACATGCTCACACAATAAAATGGCAAATGAAATATGTGGCAAAGCATGCACAAACACTCTAGCATCTATCAAGCAATTGGCGATGACTAGGTCATCTATATATGAGTATATTGAGTGTAGCAAAGTGATTCTGATTGCTGCCTTGACTCCCTTGGTTGCCTTGATTGCGCTCTTGAAGAATTTGCATGATCAACTGTGTGTTTGCATTGGTTGCAGCCATCACAGCTTGCCATGCCTCCGGAGGAGGTGGAGGTGGTGGCGGATTAGGATTCGGAGTCGTGCGCGTTGGAGGAGCCACCCTGAAGAGGTTCACCACCATTAGCACATTGACAGACAAATATTGAAGCTGAATCCAACGGAATGAAAATTGCAACATATAGTCTTCACATCCGAACAAAATGAACGAATGCATTCCTCTTGAAATGGTCACATATCCATAAATTGAGAAGCCACGTAGAATTAAGGTAGAGAAATAAATCAACAAGGTACGGATCAAGAACGAATAATCGGTAAGAAATCCCAATCTCAAACCAATATCCGTGGAAGAAAACTAGATCTACAAGAATTCCCACCTATGAAACTCCCGAACCTTTCCGGTTATGCAATCAGGTGTTGGGGATACAGGGGAAGCATAATATCTCACCCAAACTAGCAAATCCTACATCCAGCTGTATCCATCCTTCAACACATAACCAAGAAATCTTCGGAAACCATCTACCTCAACCTTCGAAAAGCATCCGTTATACAAGTTATGGTGATACTCCCGAACTCCCGCCCCAGTACTGGGTGGCGTCGAGGTTATCTCACCAACGAACTGCATAAAAGAGATTTTCAATGTCAGCGTACTAAACTCAGGTATTCCAGAACTGCAACGATAAAATTATGATGACAACACCTCAGAGCTCAACTCCCCGGGACACTTCCACTAAACCCCTGACAGGAGGCACCAAGACAATGTTCTCATGATAAAACCATCAGAATGATTCCAAGATACCCGCGTGATCCTAAAATTTTTTTAGTGAAATTTGAGAAGATAAGAGTCAAAACTCTACGTCAGGATGCCTTACCAGAGCGATGAGGAGACTGGGAAGTAAAAAGAATTTCTAAGCTCTCCGATATATAATTCCTAAATGACTCAAAACATTTTTCTAGACACACTTGGCTGCTAAAAACGATTAAGCAATGGGGCTCCTAAGGTCGAGGAAGGCTCTGATTACCAACTTGTAACACCCTCGATGCGACTATATCTCCCACGTGTCGAGGCACGACTTAGAGGCATAATCGCATTGAAGGCATATGTCGCAAGTTAGGCAATCTTCACAACATCCCATGTAATGTAAATCATAAAAGGGGAGATAACATAGTTGGCTTACACTCGCCACGTCAATCAAGTACATAAATAACATTACATCATCCAAACACTCATGGCCCGACTACGGCACCAAAATAAAAGATAAACCCAACATGCGACACGGTCCCAATCACCCCCAACTGGGCACCACTACTGATCATCGGGAAAGGAAACATAGTAACGTTGAGAGTCCTCGTCGAACTCCCACTTGAGCTCAAACGCGCCTCCTGGAGCGGAATCATCAGGCCCTGCACCTGGTGTAATAGTAATCTGTGAGCCACAGGGACTCAGCAATCTCGCACCCTCGCGATCAAGACTATTTAAGCTTATAGGTAAGGCAAGGTAAAATATATGTGGAGCTGCAGCAAGCGACTAGCAAATATGGTGGCTAACTTATTCGCAAAAGAGAGTGAGAAGAGGAGGCAAAGCGCGAGCGAGAAACTAGAGAGCAACCTGCGCAAACATTACTCCAACACCGTGTCCGCTTCCCGGACTCCGCCGAGAAGAGGCCATCATGGTAACACACTCAGTTGATTCATTTTAATTAAGTTAAGGTTCAAGTTATCTACAACTGGACATTAACAAATTCCCATCTGCCCATAACCGCGGGCACGGCTTTCGAAAATTCAATCCCTGCAGGGGAGTCCCAACTTAGCCCATGACAAGCTCTCACGATCAATGAAGGAATATACCTCCTCCCAAGACGTTCCGATCAGACTCGGTATCTCGGTTACTCAAGACACTTCGACAAGTTAAAACAAGACCAGCAACACCGCCCGAATGTGCCGACAAGATAGGAGCTGCACATATCTCTTTCTCAGGGCACACTCAGATGAGCGCTCCATACAACTAAAACCAAAACTCGAGTTTCCCTGAGGGGGCGCTGCACAGGACTCTAGTTTGGACCAACACTCAGAGGAGCACTGGCCCGGGGGGGTTTAAATAAGATGACCCTTGGGCTCTGGAAACCCAAGGGAAAAAGAGGCTAGGTGGCAAATGGTAAAACCAAGGTTGGGCATTGCTGGAAAAGCTTTAATCAAGGCGAAATATCAAGGGGTTCCCATTATAACCCAACCGCGTAAGGAACACAAAATCCAGGAACATAACACCGATATGACGGAAACTAGGGCGGCAAGAGTGGAACAAAACACTAGGCGAGAGGCCGAGCCTTCCACCCTTTACCAAGTATATAGATGCATTAAGATAACATAGCAATATAATGATATCCCAACAAGTAAATAAATGTTCCAACAAGGAACAGCCTCCAATCTTCACCTGCAACTAGCAATGCTATAAGAGGGGCTTAGCAAAGCGGTAACGTAGCCAATCAACGGTTTGCTAGGATATGGTGGGTTAGAGGTTTGACATGGCAATTTGGGAGGCTTGCAAGCAAGTGGTAGGCATCGTAGCTTTGGCATAGCAAAAGAGCGAGCAAACTAGCATAGCAAAGATAGTAGTGATTTCGAGGGTATGATCATCTTGCCTGCACAGTTGTCAGAGTTGATTGGATCCTCGAAAGAAAACTCAACGGGCTCCTCGTTAGCGAACTCGTCTCCGGGCTCTACCCAAACAAGACAAACAAGCAACAAGGACACAATCAACCACGTGCAAGGATCAAACAGGATGATGCAATGATGATTTGCCATGCGGGATGCGATGCGGGATGCAAAATGCAAGATATGGCAGGAAATGCAAGAACTTGGCCTCAACTTGGAATTCCAAGTGTGCCATTGGAAATATGAGATGAAATCGCTTGAAAACGATATAAAGAACACCGGAATTGGAGTTACGGTTTGGAAATGGCAAGCGATTCAAAATTGGCACCGGTCTGCGATTTACAGCAAGTAGCCATCTAAATGCAGTGAGATGAACATGCTACAGCACTCAAACATGACAACAAAATACATGGAAGGGATGCACACAAGATGCTTAACAAAAGTCTAGCACTGAGCTACGGCCAATTCATCCATTAACAGGTTCAAACAAGCATGGCAAAAATGCATATGGCAAACAGATCTCAGACTTAGTGAAATTAACACTTGTCTGGAATTTCAGATCAGGTAGCACTCTTCGGAGCAACAAAACTACATGCTACAGGACCTGAACATGGCAAAGTAAAGCATGGCATGGAGCTACTCAAGGAGCTTAACAAAATTCCCTTAGTGACCTTGAGCCAAAAGGGATCAGAAAATACAATTGCAAGCATGTGAACATAGCAAAAACATAATCAGTTCTCAGACTTAGTGAAAACTGGAGCATGCTGAAAACAGATATCAAGTAGGCATGTTTACGAGCTCGATGCACTCACTACGGTGCAAGTCATGGCAAGCTAATCATACACCCATCAAGAAGGCACAAAATTCAAGCTAGACATGGCAAGAACAATAGCATGGCATGCACGGATCAACTACAACGTCATCGGCAAAATTGCAAACAAGTTGACAATCTGCCCAGATTCACAAAGTAGCAAAAGTAGAGCTCGATTGACTCAAGCTAGGATGCTCCATAATTGCAAACAAATACATGTATGGATAGAGCACTACAGGATTAACAAAACATCCTTACTGATCATCCTCAAAAGAGGCACGGATCACTAGGAAACAACATGAACATATGACAACATGAGATAAACAGATCAAGGACTTAGTGGAATTGCTAAGTCCCTGAAAACAGAATTAACAAGTGCACCACTTTGCAAGCTTGCACTAGTCACCACACACATCACAAAAATACATGGGTTGCACCTCTGGAAAGATGACAAAACCCTTAACGAAACATATGTAGAGCATCAGGGCATATCATGCACACATTAATCATGGCAAAAATGACAAAAACCTAAATGGAGCAACAGATCTGACAATTATCTCAAGTATCCCTCTTCTAACAGCATTTCGGGCATCAAGATGAACTCAAATGAAAATGATGCAATGGAATGAAATGATGTACTCTCTGAGATGAACATTTTGATATACTATATGCATGAATCGGAGCTACGGATGCAAAGTTACGGGGCTATGAACAGGAGCACTTGGATCTGCAATTTTGGGAATTAGAGGAAAAAATGACCTAGGGTTTACTGTTCACCCGATCCGGATCTGGCGAAAACACTGTTCACGATGGCGCGGAAGCCGAGGATCGATGTCGGGGCTCGCTGGAGGAGGACGCCGGAGGTGAGGAGGAGCTCGCCGGCTTGCTCTCGCCGGAGCACGGGGTGCGGGCGCGGCGTCGGGGAGGCTAGGGCGGCGCACGGCGTCGGGCGATGGCGGCGGCCGGTCGGCGACCGAGGCGGAGGCGGACGCCGGCGATGGTGCGCCGGCGGAGCGGCGGAGGCGGCGGATGGCGGCGGGCGCGGGCGCGGCCCGGGAGGACCGGCCTCGGGCCCGTGCGGGCCGCGGCGGTGGTGCGGCTGCCGTGCCACGTGGCGGGCGGCGGTTGGCGGCGGTGACGAGCGGACGCGTTCCGCCGGATTCGGACGTGTCCGGCCGGTGCGGGGGCGATTTCTAGGGTTTGAGAGGGAGGAGATCCGCAAATTTTGGGAGGAGGCTTTAAATAGAGGTAGAGGGAGCTAGGAGAGTCCAAATGAGGTGCGGTTTTCGGCCACGCGATCGTGATCGAACGCTCTAGATGATGGAGAAGACTTGTGTGGGTTTTAGGCCAAATTGGAGGG
Source organism: Triticum dicoccoides (assembly GCF_002162155.2). NCBI lineage: Eukaryota > Viridiplantae > Streptophyta > Magnoliopsida > Poales > Poaceae > Triticum > Triticum dicoccoides. The sequence goes on along the minus strand of NC_041392.1, from coordinate 583,020,033 downwards.
GTGTTGGGCTGCAACACACACGAGGCCTTATCGGTCCCTCGGTTAACCGTTGGAGTATCAAACAAAGTGCAAATGATACGAAACTTGACAGGCGGTCTACCGGTAGTAAACCAAGGCCGCTTGGCAAGTCTCGGTCCAAACCGGAAATGTTTAATCCCCACACACGAAAGAAAGCTAGAAATGACCACCGGAGGAGAACGAAGTGCCAGAATGCAAAACGGACAACGGGGAAAATGCTCGAATGCATGAGACGAACACGTATGCAAATGCAATGCACATGATGACATGATGTGAGATGCATGACAACGACAACAACACACGGAGACAAAAACCCGAACCCGAGAAAATAAGTTAACTTAACGCCGGAAACGGCAAGAGTTGGAGTACAAATTGGGAAAGTTACATCCGGGGTGTTACAACACTCCACCACTACGAAAGGATCTCGTCCCGAGATCTAGGACTGAAAGAACGCCGGGTACTCAGAACGGAGGTGATCCTCGTGTTCCCAGGTAGCTTCACGTTCGGAATGGTGTGACCACTTGACTTTGAGAAATTTGATTGACTTGTTGCGAGTCTTGCGTTCAGTCTCTTCAAGAATAGAAACTGGGTGCTCACGATAAGAGAGATCTTCTTGGAGCTCAATGTCCTCGAAGTTGAAGGTGCGATCAGGAGTCCTGAAGCACTTTCAAATCTGAGAGACATGGAACACGTCATGAACATTTGAAAAGTTTGAAGGAAGCTCGAGTTGATAGGCGAGGTCGCCTCTCTTGCTGACAATCTTGAAAGGTCCCACGTATCTAGGGGCAAGCTTCCCTTTGATACCGAAGTGACGAGTACCTTTCATAGGAGAGACGCGGAGGTAAACATGATCTTCGATCTCGAAAGCCAAATCACGGTGCTTACTATCATAGTAGCTCTTCTGGCGGGATTGGGCTGCTTTGAGGTTATCACGAATGACTTTGCACATTTCCTCTGCCTCTGTGATTAAGTCATTACCCAAAAGCTGACGTACACCGGTTTCAGACCAGTTGAGAGGGGTACGACACTTCCTGCCATACAGAATTTCAAATGGGGCCTTGCCCGAACTTGCTTGAAAACTGTTGTTGTAGGAGAATTCAGCATAAGGAAGACAATCCTCCCATTTCATGCCAAAGGAGATCACACAAGCCCTGAGCATATCTTCAAGAATCTGGTTGACACGCTCGACTTGACCGCTAGTTTGAGGATGGAAAGTTGTGCTGAAGCGGATGTTGGTGCCCATGGCCTTCTGAAAAGAATCCCAAAACTTTGAGGTAAAGATGCTGCCACGGTCTGAAGAGATCACCTGTGGAATACCGTGCAGAGAGACAATACGAGAGGTATAGAGTTCTGCCAATTGAGCTGCAGTGATCGACTCTTTGATAGGCAGAAAATGAGCCACTTTGGTGAGTTTGTCGATGACAACGAATATAGCATCATTGCCACGCTTGGACTTTGGAAATCCAGTCACGAAGTCCATTTCAATGTGGTCAAACTTCCATTCTGGAATGGCAAGAGGTTGGAGGAGACCTGCTGGCCTTTGGTGTTCTGCCTCACTCTTCTGCAGACATCACATTCATTCACGAATTGAGCAATCTCGCGCTTCATTCGAGTCCACCAATAAGCTTGCTTGAGGTCCTGATACATCTTCATGCTCCCAGGGTGGATGGAGAGGAGAGAATTGTGAGCCTCGTTCATGATCACTTTACGGAGGTCACCTTTGGGTACAACAATACGATCCTCGAAGAAGAGAGTGTCCTTGTCATCAAGGCGGTAGCACTTGTACTTGGACTGATTCTTGGCAATCCCAATCTTCACCTTTTTCACCATAGCATCAAGAAGCTGGGCTTGGCGAATCTGGTCTTCCAAGGTAGGAGAGACTTGCAGGTTGGCGAGGAAACCTTGAGGAACAACTTGCAGGTTAAGTTTGCATAAAACTTCCCAAAGCTCGGGTTGATAAGGCTTGAGAATTAGACTGTTGCAGTAAGCTTTCCTGCTCAAAGCGTCAGCAATCACATTGGCCTTGCCTGGAGTATACTCGATACTCGGATTATACTCTTGAATCATTTTGACCCATCGAGTTTGCCTGAGGTTGAGATTAGGCTGAGTGAAGATGTACTTGAGACTCTTGTGATCCGTGAAAATGTCCACTTTTCTTCCCAATAGAAGATGTCTCCAAGTCAAAAGAGCATGCACAACTGCCGCCAACTCGAGATCATGAGTGGGGTAGTTCTTCTCATTAGGCTTCAACTGGCGAGAGGTATAAGCAACAACTTTCTTCTCTTGCATCAAAACTGCGCCAAGACCTTGGAGAGAGGCATCACAAAAGACCTCATACAGCTTGGATTCATCAGGCGGAGTCAAAACTGGAGCAGTGATCAATTTCTCTTTCAAAGTGTTGAAAGCAATATCACACTCCGGAGACCAAACGTACTTGACGTGCTTCTGGAGAATATTAGAGAGAGGCTTCACGATCTTAGAAAAGTTTTCAACGAATCTTCGGCAATAGCTTGCGAGACCGAGGAAGCTACGGAGTTGCTTCACGTTCTGAGGAGGTTCCCAATTCACAATTGCAGACACCTTCTCAGGATTCATGGCAATGCCCTTGGCAGAGATGATATGACCAAGATAAAGAACCTCATCGAGCCAAAATTCACACTTGGAGAACTTGGCGTAGAACTGATGTTCTCTGAGCTTATCAAGAACCAAATGCAAGTGCTTGGCATGATCTTCCTTGTTCTTCGAGAAAACCAGAATGTCGTCGAGATAGACTAAAACGAAGTCATTGGTGTAGGCGTTGAAGATGAAGTTCATGCGAGAGAACGTCGGAGGAGCATTGACGAGGCCAAAAGACATGACAGTGTATTCATATGAACCAAAGCTTGTCCTAAAAGCCGTCTTGGGAATATCTTGCTCACGGATTCGAATCTGATGATAACCCATACGGAGGTCAAGCTTGGAGAATACTTGGGCACGTTTGAGTTGTTCGAACAGCTCATTGATGTTAGGAAGTGGGTATTTGTTCTTGATGGTCTTCTTGTTCACTGGACGGTAATCAACAAAAAGTCGGTCCATTCCATCCTTCTTCACAAAAAGAACACCACAACCCCACGGAGAAGAACTAGGCCGGATGATACCCATTTTTTTCTTGAATATCGAGTTGCTTCTTCAGCTCCTTCAACTCTTCAGGTCCGAGCTTGTAAGGACGTTTGCACACAGGTTCCATGCCAGGCTCAAGATCAATAACGAATTTGACTGGCCGGTGCGGAGGCATTCCTGGGAGCTCTTCTGGAAAGACGTCTTGATATTCGCAAACGACTGGAATTTGCGAGATGGCATCCAGTTCACCCTTCTCATTGAGAGAAAACAGACGGATGGTATTATCCCGAGCGGCAAAGACAATTACATCCTCAGACGAATGAGTCAATTGAATCTGCCTGGCAGCACAATCAAGATGTGCCTTGTGCTTGGAAAGCCAATCCATTCCGAGAATAAGATCAATATCCGAGTTACCAAGAACAATTGGGGAAGAAAGGAACTTGTAGTCGCCCAATATGATAGTAACCTCCGGGACGCAGGTGTTAGCTGTCATCTGCTTGCCCGGTGACACAATTTGCAAGGAACTTTGTAGATACTGATAATCGCACTCATACTTTGATGCAAAAGGTTTGGAAATGAAGCAATGCGATGCACCCGTGTCAAAAAGAACTTTTGCAGGAACATCGTTAACAGGAAGGTTACCCATGATCACATCTGACGAGTCCTCTGCCTGGGCTGCGTTCATCAAGTTGACCTTGGCGTGCTTGGGGTTATGTTTGACCACGGCTGTACTTGCCGATCTGACAGGAGGAGGAGGAGGAAGACGCCTCTGGTTGAGACACTTGTTGGCATAGTGACCCTTCTGTTGGCACTTGTTGCACGTGACCTCTGAAAGCGGATGGTGATACGGAGCACTCGATCTTGCAGCTTGAGATGAAGTCTTGTTCTGAAAGCCAGGGTTGGGTGGGTGGGAAGAACCACTGTCACCTTTGCTCTTCTGCTGATACGGCTGACGGAACGGAGGAGGAGGAAGCCAATACTTCTGCTGCTTGGCCACTTGAGTAGAGGAAGAAGAAATAACATCTCTGACTCGCTTCTTGGAAGCATCACACCTCAACTGAGCAGCCTCTTGCTTCAGTGCCATGTTGTAGAACTCATCGTATCTCAAGGGCTCAAAGAGAACAAGAGCAAGCTGGATTTCTTCTCTGAAACCACCTCTGAACTGGTATATCATGCTCTTCTCATCAGGGACGTCCTGCTTGGCAAAGCGGGCGAGCTTCTGGAACAACTTGTTGTAGTCATAGACAGACAAAGAGCCTTGCTTCAGGTTGCGCAATTCCTCACGCTTGCTTTCAACCACGCTCTGAGGAATATGATGAGCTTGGAAATCTTGACGGAAATCATCCCAAGTGATAACATGTCCACCTATGGAGTCCTTGTATTGCTGGAACCATTCTGCAGCTTGATCTTTGAGTTGGAAGGAAGCGAACTTGACAAAGTCCTCAGGCCTGACGTTACTGCACTCGAAATGCTTGCACAGATCCACTAGCCAATCGTCAGCATCGGTTGCCTCAACACAATTGCTGAAAGTCTTTGGCCCGTTAGCAAGGAACTGGTTGAGTGTAGCAAAGTGATTCTGATTGCTGCCTTGACTCCCTTGGTTGCCTTGATTGCGCTCTTGAAGAATTTGCATGATCAACTGTGTGTTTGCATTGGTTGCGGCCATCACAGCTTGGCATGCCTCCGGAGGAGGTGGAGGTGGTGGCGGATTAGGATTCGGAGTCATGCGCGTTGGAGGAGCCATCCTGAAGAGGTTGACCACCATTAGCACATTGACAGACAAATATTGAAGCTAAATCCAACGGAATGAAAATTGCAACATATAGTCTTCACATCCGAACAAAATGAACGAATGCATTCCTCTTGAAATGGTCACATATCCATAAATTGAGAAGCCACGTAGAATTAAGGTAGAGAAATAAATCAACAAGGTACGGATCAAGAACGAATAATCGGTAAGAAATCCCAATCTCAAACCAATATCCGTGGAAGAAGAACTAGAGCTACAAGAATTCCCACCTATGAAACTCCCGAACCTTTCCGGTTATGCAATCAGGTGTTGGGGATACAAGGGAAGCATAATATCTCACCCAAACTAGCAAATCCTACATCCAGCTGTATCCATCCTTCAACACATAACCAAGAAACCTTTGGAAACCATCTACCTCAACCTTCGAAAAGCATCCGTTATACAAGTTATGGCGATACTCCCGAACTCCCACCCTAGTACTGGGTGGCGTCGAGGTTATCTCACCAACGAACTGCGTAAAAGAGATTTTCGATGTCGGCGTACTAAAATCAGGTATTCCAGAACTGCAACGATAAAATTATGATGACAACACCTCAGAGCTCAACTCCCCGGGACACTTCCACTAAACCTCTGACAGGAGGCACCAAGACAATGTTCTCATCATAAAACCATCGGAACTATTCCAAGATACCCGCGTGATCCTAAATTTTTTTTAGTGAAATTTGAGAAGAGAAGAGTCAAAACTCTACGTCAGGATGCCTTACCAGAGCGATGAGGAGACTGGGAAGTAAAAAGAATTCCTAAGCTCTCCGATATATAATTCCTAAATGACTCAAAACATTTTTCTAGACACACTTGGCTGCTAAAAACGATCAAGCAATGGGGCTCCTAAGGCCGGGGAAGGCTCTGATTACCAACTTGTAACACCCTCGATGCGACTATATCTCCCACGTGTCGAGGCACGACTTAGAGGCATAATCGCATTGAAGGCATATGTCGCAAGTTAGGCAATCTTCACAACATCCCATGTAATGTAAATCATAAAAGGGGAGATAACATAGTTGGCTTACACTCGCCACGTCAATCAAGTACATAAATAACATTACATCATCCAAATACTCGTGGCCCAACTACGGCGCCAAAATAAAAGATAAACCCAACATGTGACACGGTCCCAATCACCCCCAAGTGGGAACCACTACTGATCATCAGGAAAGGAAACATAGTAACGTTGAGAGTCCTCGTCGAACTCCCACTTGAGCTCAAACGCGTCTCTTGGAGCGGAATCATCAGGCCCTGCATCTGGTGTAATAGTAATCTGTGAGCTACAGGGACTCAGCAATCTCGCACCCTCGCGATCAAGACTATTTAAGCTTATAGGTAAGGCAAGGTAAAATATATGTGGAGCTACAGCAAGCGACAAGCAAATATGGTGGCTAACTTATTCGCAAAAGAGAGCAAGAAGAGGAGGCAAAGCGCGAGCGAGAAACTAGAGAGCAACCCGCGCAAACATTACTCCAACACCGTGTCCGCTTCCCAGACTCCGCCGAGAAGAGGCCATCACGGTAACACACTTAGTTGATTCATTTTAATTAAGTTAAGGTTCAAGTTATCTACAACTGGACATTAACAAATTCCCATCTGCTCATAACCGCGGGCACGGATTTCGAAAGTTCAATCCCTGCAGGGGAGTCCCAACTTAGCCCATGACAAGCTCTCACGGTCAACGAATGAATAGACCTCCTCCCAAGACGTTCCGATCAGACTCGGTATCTCGGTTACTCAAGACACTTCGACAAGTTAAAACAAGACCAGCAACACCGCCCGAATGTGCCGACAAGATAGGAGCTGCACATATCTCTTTCTGAGGGCACACTCAGATGAGCGCTCCATACAACTAAAACCAAACCTCGAGTTTCCCCGAGGGGGCGCTGCACAGGACTCTAGTTTGGACCAACACTCAGAGGAGCACTGGCCCGGGGGGTTTAAATAAGATGACCCTTGGGCTCCGGAAACCCAAGGGAAAAAGAGGCTAGGTGGCAAATGGTAAAACCAAGGTTGGGCATTGCTGGAAAAGCTTTAATCAAGGCGAAATATCAAGGGGTTCCCATTATAACCCAACCGCGTAAGGAACGCAAAATCCAGGAACATAACACCGATATGACGGAAACTAGGGCGGCAAGAGTGGAACAAAACACTAGGCGAGAGGCCGAGCCTTCCACCCTTTACCAAGTATATAGATGCATTAAGATAACATAGCAATATAATGATATCCCAACAAGTAAATAAATGTTCCAACAAGGAACAGCCTCCAATCTTCACCTGCAACTAGCAATGCTATAAGAGGGGCTTAGCAAAGCGGTAACGTAGCCAATCAACGGTTTGCTAGGATATGGTGGGTTAGAGGTTTGACATGGCAATTTGGGAGGCTTGCAAGCAAGTGGTAGGCATCGTAGCTTTGGCATAGCAAAAGAGCGAGCAAACTAGCATAGCAAAGATAGTAGTGATTTCGAGGGTATGATCATCTTGCCTGCACAGTTGTCAGAGTTGATTGGATCCTCGAAAGAAAACTCAACGGGCTCCTCGTTAGCGAACTCGTCTCCGGGCTCTACCCAAACAAGACAAACAAGCAACAAGGACACAGTCAACCACGTGCAAGGATCAAACAGGATGATGCAATGATGATTTGCCATGCGGGATGCGATGCGGGATGCAAAATGCAAGATATGGCAGGAAATGCAAGAACTTGGCCTCAACTTGGAATTCCAAGTGTGCCACTGGAAAGATGAGATGAAATCACTTGAAAACGTTATAAGGAACACCGGAATCGGAGTTACGGTTTGGAAATGGCAAGCGATTCAAAATTGGCACCGGTCTGTGATTTACAGCAAGTAGCCATCTAAATGCAGTGAGATGAACATGCTACAGCACTCAAACATGACAACAAAATACATGGAAGGGATGCACACAAGATGCTTAACAAAAGTCTAGCACTGAGCTACGGCCAATTCATCCATTAACAGGTTCAAACAAGCATGGCAAAAATGCATATGGCAAACAGATCTCAGACTTACTGAAATTAACACTTGTCTGGAATTTCAGATCAGGTAGCACTCTTCGGAGCAACAAAACTACATGCTACAGGACCTGAACATGGCAAAATAAAGCATGGCATGGAGCTACTCAAGGAGCTTAACAAAATTCCCTTAGTGACCTTGAGCCAAAAGGGATCAGAAAATACAATTGCAAGTATGTGAACATAGCAAAAACATAATCAGTTCTCAGACTTAGTGAAAACTGGAGCATGCTGAAAACAGATATCAAGTAGGCATGTTTACGAGCTCGATGCACTCACTACGGTGCAAGTCATGGCAAGCCAATCATACACCCATCAAGAAGGCACAAAATGCAAGCTAGACATGGCAAGAACAATAGCATGACATGCACGGATCAACTACAACATCATCGGCAAAATTGCAAACAAGTTGACAATCTGCCCAGATTCACAAAGTAGCAAAAGTAGAGCTTGATTGACTCAAGCTAGGGTGCTCCATAATTGCAAACAAAGACATGTATGGATAGAGCACTACAGGATTAACAAAACATCCTTACTGATCATCCTCAAAAGAGGCACGGATCACTAGGAAACAACATGAACATATGACAACATGAGATAAACAGATCAAGGACTTAGTGGAATTGCTAAGTCCCTGAAAACAGAATTAACAAGTGCACCACTTTGCAAGCTTGCACTAGTCACCACACACATCACAAAAAAACATGGGTTGCACCTATGGAAATATGACAAAACCCTTAACAAAACATATGTAGAGCATCAGGGCATATCATGCACACATTAATCATGGCAAAAATGACAAAAACCTAAATGGAGCAGCAGATCTGACAATTATCTCAAGTAGCCCTCTTCTAACAGCATTTTGGGCATCAAGATGAACTCAAATGAAAATGATGCGATGGAATGAAATGATGTACTCTCTGAGATGAACATTTTGATATGCTATATGCATGAATCGGAGCTATGGATGCAAAGTTACGGGGCTATGAACAGGAGCACTTGGATCTGCAATTTCGGGACTCAGAGGAAAAAAATGACCTATGGTTTACTGTTCACCCAATCCGGATCTGGCGAAAACACTGTTCACGGCGGCGCGGAAGCCGAGGATCGACGTCGGGGCTCGCCGGAGGAGGACGCCGGAGGTGAGGAGGAGCTCGCCGGCTTGCTCTCGCCGGAGCACAGGGCGCGGGCGCGGCGTCGGGGAGGCTAGGGCGGCGCGCGGCGTCGGGCGATGGCGGTGGCCGGTCGGCGACCGAGGCGGAGGCGGACGCCGGTGATGGTGCGGCGGAGGAGCAGCGGAGGCGGCGGATGGCGGCGGGCGCGGGCGCGGCCCTGGAGGGCCGGCCTCGGGCCCGTGCGGGCCGTGGCGGCGGCGCGGCTGCCGTGCCACGTGGCCGGCGGCGGTTGGCGGCGTTGACGAGCGGACGCGTCTGGCCGGATTCGTACGTGTCTGGCCGGTGCGGGGGCGATTTCTAGGGTATGAGAGGGAGGAGATCCGCGAATTTCGGGAGGGGGCTTTAAATAGAGGTAGAGGGAGCTAGGAGAGTCCAAATGAGGTGCGGTTTTCGGCCGCGCGATCGTGATCGAACGCTCTAGATGATGGAGAAGACTTGGGTGGGTTTTGGGCCAAATTGGAGGGGTGTTGGGCTGCAACACACACGAGGCCTTTTCGGTCCCTCGGTTAACCGTTGGAGTATTAAACAAAGTCCAAATGTTACGAAACTTGACAGGCCGTCTACTGGTAGTAAACCAAGGCCGCTTGGCCAGTCTCGGTCCAAACCGGAAATGTTTAATCCCCACACACGAAAGAAAGCTAGAAATGACCACCGGAGGAGAACGAAGCACCGGAATGCAAAACGGATAACGGGGAAAATGCTCGAATGCATGAGACGAACACGTATGCAAATGCAATGCACATGATGACATGATGTGAGATGCATGACAACGACAACAACACACGGAGACAAAAACCCGAACCCGAGAAAATAAATTAACTTAACGCCGGAAATGGCAAGAGTTGGAGTACAAATTGGGAAAGTTACATCCGGGGTGTTACTCTCTTGTTGCTAGATTTAACTTGTGGCATGTAAGTAGACAAGAGTAAACGCTTGGCAATGTAAGAAGAACTTTTCTTGCGAAGATCATCATTGATCGCTTTTAAGAACCCATGCTCTTGCTCAAGGTTGAGCTTTTCAAAGCGTAACTTTTCATGAGTCTTTAAAAGCTCTCGATGATTTTCCAAGGTAGTTTCATGAGCTAACTTAAGAGTGTTTAGTTCTTTAGTTAGACGCTCAATCTCCTTGTTATCATCGTCATTCTTTTTATCTTGATTAGCATGATTAATAGCAAGTTCATCATAGTTTTCATCACTAGAATCATCAACAAGTAAATCATCATCACCACCTAGCAAATCATCTTCATCACTATTGAAATCAACATACTCGAGGTATGATACCTTTGGGCCTTTAGCCATGAAGCATCTTCCAATTCCTTCATTTGGTGACTCAAATATGTCGTAGGAGTTGGTTGACACAAGTGCTAGACCGGCAACACCTTCATCTTGAGTATATTTGGAGTCAGACTGATAACTTCACTCGGAGTGATTGCCGGAGTCAGAGCCGGATACCCATTCACCAACATGAGCTTGATGTCTTTGTTTTGTGTAGCTCCTTGATGATTTGTCCTTCCTTTCTGAATCCTTGCTTCTCCGTGATGTTCTTCGTTCATAACGGTCATCTCTACTCCTTCTCTCTCTTGGTGGTGATTCTTCTCTTCTACTTCTTCTTTTGGGAGAATCTTCTCTTCTTTTGTAGGGATTCGTACACTCATTGGAGTAGTGTCCGGGTCTTCCACAATTGTAGCAATTTCGTTCACGACTTGGAGATCTTTTGTCATTGTAGGACCTTGACTTGGAACTTCTTTCCTTGCTTCTACTCTTGTAGAACTTGTTGAAGTTCTTCACCATTAGGCTTAATTCTTCATTGAAGGCTTGTTTCTCACTTGATGGTGTGGGAGCATCACATGAGGCTTTGTAAGCACCACTTGACTTGTTGTGAAGCTCTTCCTTATCCTTAAGTGACATCTCATGAGCAACAATTCTTCCAATGACTTCCGTTAGCTTGAGATATTTGTAATTGGGCATCATTTGGATCAATGTGCACACGGTATCATATTTTCCATCCAAGGCTCTTAGGATCTTCTTGAGGATGAATCTATCGGTCATCTCTTCACTTCCTAAGCCGGCAATCTCATTTGTGATGAGAGCAAGCCTAGAGTACATTTCAGCGACACCTTCACCGTCCTTCATTTTGAACTTGTCAAGTTGACTTTGAAGCACATCCAATTTGGATTCCTTGATGGAGTCGGTACCTTCGTGCATATCAATCAAAGTATCCCAAATTTCCTTTGCATTCTCAAAACGGCTGATTTTGTTGAATTCTTTGGGGCACAATTCATGGAAGAGAATATCACAAGCTTGAGCGTTGTATTGCAGCATCTTCAACTCTTCTGCGGTAGCTTCACAGTTTGGTTCTCTCCCATCAAAGAATTCATCTTGCAAGCCAATACACACAATAGCCCAAACGGCGGTGTTATGTCCAAGAATATGCATTTTCATCTTATGCTTCCAACTAGCGAAATTAGTACCATCAAATTATGGACCTCTACGGTGGTAATTTCCCTCGCTAGACGCCATACTCTTCTAGGTTGTGAAACCAAGGCTATGATCACCAAAAGCTATGGAAATCAAGGCAAATGGAGACCAAAGCTCTGATACCACTTGTAGGATCGAAAGTATGTCTAGAGGGGGGGGTGATTAGACTACTTCACCAAATAAAAATCTAGCCTTTTCCCAACTTTAAGTCTTGGCAAATTTTAGCAACTTAGCACTAGTCAAGCAATAAACCTACACATGCAAGTCTAAGAGTATAGCAGCGGCATGTAAAACATTGTACATGAAGGTAAAGGGAGGAGTTTGGAGGGAGCAAACGCAATATAGACACGAAGATTTTTGGCGTGGTTCCGATAGGTGGTGCTATCGTACATCCATGTTGATGGAGACTTCAACCCACGAAGGGTAACGGTTGCGCGAGTCCACGGAGGGCTCCACCCACGAAGGGTCCACAAAGAAGCAACCTTTTCTTTCCCACCATGGCCATCACCCACGAAGGACTTGCCTCACTAGGGTAGATCTTCACAAAGTAGGCGATCTCCTTGTCCGTACAAACTTCTTGGTTCAACTCCACAATCTTGACGGAGGCTCCCAAGCGACACCTAACCAATCTAGGAGACACCACTCTCCAAAAGGTAATAGATGGTGTGTTGATGATGAACTCCTTGCTCTTGTGCTTAAAATGATAGTCTCCCCAACACTCAACTCTCTCTCATAGATTTGGATTTGATGGAAAGATGATTTGAGTTGAAAGCAACTTGGAGAAGGCTAGTGGTTGGAATGGAATATCTTGACCTCAACACATGAGTAGGTGGTTATCTCTCAAAAAATGTATGATGAAAGTGTAGGCATGTTCTGATGGCTCTCCTATCGAATGAAGAGTGGGTGGAGGGGTATATATAGCCTCCACACAAAATCTAACCGTTACACACAAATCACCAAACTCGGTGGGACCGAATAATGAAACTTGGTTGGACCAATTTAGTTCAAAATGTGAACGTTAGGATTTTCGGTGGGACCAACATGTCAACTCAGTGAGACCGGTTTCATTACGGTTAGGGCATAATGTAATCTCGGTGAGACCAATTACACAAACTCGGTGAGACTGACTTTGGTAATAAGCTAACCAGAGAGTTGGTCAGGCAAACTCGGTGGGACCGATTCGCTGATCTCGGTGAGGCCGAAACGTTACGAAGGGGAAACAGAGAGTTTGCATTGCGAACTCGGTGGGATCGATCACTCATTTCGGTTGGACCGAAATGTTACGAAGGGAAACAGAGAGTTTACAATCCCATCTTGGTGAGACCGAGATCCCTATCGGTGAGACTGAAAAGACTAGGGTTTTGTGGCAGTGGCTATGTCAACTGAACTCGGTGGCGCCGGATAGAAAGTTTCGATGGGGCTGAGTTTGACTTTTGGTTTGGGACATATGTGGATATGAGAAAGTGTTTGAGGGTTTTGGAGCATATCACTAAGCATTTTGAGCAAGTAACCCATTAAGCAACACCTCATCCCCTTTTAATAGTATTGGCTTTTACTATGGACTCAATGTGATCTTGGATCACTAAAAGGTAAAATGTAGAGTCTTGAGCTTTAGAGCTTGAGCCAATCTTTTGTCCTTAGTATTTTGAGGGGTCCACATTTCTAATCCATGCCATGCCAATCATTGAGCTTTCCTGAAATATTTATCTTGAACTAGTATTAGCTCAATGAGCTATATGTTGTTAGGAATTTCCAAAACCACCCAGGGATAGTTACACTTTCACACTCCATCCTCTCGTTTTACGCATTCAACAAGAGATTGTACCTCTCATGCTTCTTGTTCTCCCTCGCCGAAAGAATGCCTGTCCATGTGGATGACATTTTTGTAGCCGCGGCATCACGGGAGGCCCGTGCCTTCTCCCACTTATTTCCCATGACTTAGAGGTTATCCTTTGCACTACAAAAAAAGACACATCCATAACATTTTGGGCCAAACGAAAAAAAACGGTCATACTTATGACACTTCTATGACGATAATTGTGACAAAATCCGGTATCATCATAGATGTGGTGGGCTCCTACTTCTATGACAAAAAATCGTGACAGAAAATGGGCTTTTTGTCCTGGGCAGGCCAGAGACGCAGCTGCATGACATTCTTTGGGCCATCCATGATGGGCAAAACCGTGGTAGAAGCGAGGGCGAGGAAAATATTGAGGAGTTCCCGGTTACGGTGGGTTGTCGGGGGCCGAGCGATGTGCATTTCTCGTGTACGTACGCGCGTGTGTGCGAGGCGTTGGGCTTTAACTGAACCCGAGCAAGGCGCTGGGCTCTAACTCAACCCGAGCGATTGCACTGCAGGCTACGCGTAACTGAACCCGAGCGATTGATCGATCCCTTGCTGTTAACTGAACTCAAGTAATTCCTTCGCTACTGCTGCTAACTGAAGCCGATCGATGCTGCCTCTAGATGAACAATGAGCGTTGTTGGGGGCTTTGGATGAACAATTCCCAGTGGGGGGTTGGATGAACAGGACCTCGTGGTAGTAGAGGCCGTTGCCGCTGGATGAACAGTACCCCGATCGAGCCAGTGATTGAACAGGACCCCGTGGAGGGCTGGATGAACAGGACCCCGTGGTGGGCTGGATGAACAGGAGCCGGTGGAGGGCTGGTTGAACAGTAGCTGGTGGAGGGCTGGATGAACAGGAGTCGTTGGAGGGCTGGTTGAACAGGAGCCGGTGGAGGGCTAGATTAACAATAGCCCATGGAGGGGTGGTTGAACAGTAGCCGGTGGTGGAGCGCGCGGTGGAGGCTGGATGAACAGGAGCCCGTGGATGAACAGTCGCAGGTGGAGGCTGGAGGAGGTCGACGGTGGATGAACAGGGGCCCGTGGAGGCTGGAGGAGGTCGACGATGGAGATGAACAGTATCCCGTGGAGTCCCGTTTTGAGGTATGCCACACCCCTACCAATGAACAGGACCCCTGTTTCGACCGTAGTGCTCCAACATAAGTCTGTTTCCTCCGATTTGCGGTACGCCACACCCCCCCGATCAACAGGACCCCGTTTCGACCGTAGGAGGTCTGTTTCCTCCGTTTTGCGGTACGCCAGACCCCTCCCGATGAACAGGATCCCGTTTCCACCGTGGCCGGTCGAACAAAAGGCCGTTTCCTCCGTTCAGTGGTACGCCAGGCCTCGTTTCCGTCGGTTGTTCCGTCCAAGCCGGTTAGCTCTTGATGAACACGATGGCACATTCCATTCTGACCCAGCCAATTGCCTCCCCATGATCACGACGACGATGCAACTTCTCCGTTCCAACCCAGCCATGTACACGAGCCCTGACCGTACATATGCGCGAGTAGGCGTTCGAGACCCCACCCGTATGTATGTATGTGGTCGTATTTTCTTTCTTGCACCCTGGCCATTGTACGTACGTGTACATGCTACGTGCGCGCCTCTACTACGACACGTGCGCGCCTCTACTTCGACCAGTATGTACGTACACGTTCGCAACCAGAATGACAATGCTATGTATGCTTCGACCAGGTGGGTCCCGACTGTCAGACACTTCCTTGCATGCGAAGATGTAGCTGATGGGTCCCAGCAGTCAGGGGGAAACATTTTTTTGTGAAATCATTATTTTCCGTGTAATAAGGAGGCACTTCCTTGCTACGGCCGTGGACCCAGCTGTCAGCCTCTCCACGTACAGTACTCTTCCGATGGAACTCGTTTCTTGACCATGTTGACCACGCCGCGCTGAGAGCACCAGGGTGGTGGATGACGGCGAGGCCTAGGAAGAGGACGACACAGAGCCGGGGAAGACGCGCCAGTGGATGCCAACGCAGAGGCGAGATTCATCTTAAGGAGGGTAGGTTTGTAACATCCCAATTTTCAATTTGGATGTTATACATAGGTCATCATATGCATATCATATTTTACTTGCATTTTTGGTTGTTATCCTAGAAATCTTAAGCAACTCAAGGACCCAAGGAGAGAGTTGGGGATTTCACAAATTTTCATATTTGTATTTTCTCAAATTTGAAAAGAGGATCAATTTGGTTTTAATATTTATCTCTCCAATTATTTCCAATATTTAAATTAAAAGAGAGAAGATAATATGACTTCTTCAAAAAATGAAGGAATATTGACGGAATTTTTTTAAAATCAAATATATATTTTATTTGCATTTTTATTTGAGATTTTATTTGAATTAGAAAAAAATGCATTTTTTGAAAATTGCATTTTTAGGCGAGAAAAATGTTCACTTTGTTCTAAATATTTTATTTAGACGATGAAAATTGTTTTGGGCATTTTTATATTTTTTATTAGGATTTTTCTTCAGCGGAATTTATTTTAAAAAAAATCGTTGGGTTGCAGCCCACAGCGCCGCCGCCTTCCTCCTGCTGCCGCTGTGCATGGCACGGACGCCGAGGAGGAGTCCGAGCTAGACTCCATTTCGGGTCAGCCCCTCACGCAAGCCGCCCCCTGCCTCTTTAAATAGGGCCAAGGCCCCGCCACTGCACCACTACCGCCAGCCGCCGTCGCCAGCCCGCACCACCGTCGCCAACCCGCGCCGCTGCCGCCCACTCGCTGCCGCGCCGCCTGCCGCCCGCTCGCTGCCGACGCCGGAAGCCACCGCCAGGACCCCGCCGCCCTGCCGAATCCCGCCGCCTCGCCGGAGCGGCCCATCCCGCCGGATCTCGCCACCGCCCGCCGGTTTTCTAGAACCGGTAAAAACCGACAAAACTGTCGCCCTTTTTTTTCGTTAGATCGGTTAGTTTGGTTTTTTTGGCTTTGCTAATTAGCGAACGTTCACCCGAACATCCCTGTTAGCGAACACATCCGCCCATTTGCCTCTGATAGTGAACGTTCGTTCGTTAGTGTTTTTTATTTTATTTTTCTGCCAGGGACCTATCCACGATTATTTTTATCGCAAATTAGACCCTGATCTTCAAACGCTCGCAACTTTTTGCTCTTTTGTCCAAATCCAGTGAAACTGCCAAAACCTTCATCTTGAACCCCTCTTTCCAGTTAACCAACTAGAACATGGTTTTGACAATTTAAAATTTGGTTGCAAGCAGATTTGAATTTGAACTTATTTTGACTGCAGTTTGAGTTTCGTAGCTCCGATTCGATTGATTCTTTTTGCAAATCGAAGCTATTCTCTTGAACTTTCGATTTGTATATTTTCCCTTGAGATTTACCCTTGCATCTATTGCTTGAGTTCTTATGTATGCTATTGTTTGTTTGTGATAGAGTTTCGGAGTGCGAAGCGTACTACTACGAGTCACTAGGGTTTTCAGACCGTCAGCAAGGCAAGTAACACTTTAATCATACCCCTTATTACCTAGTTTTTATGCATTAGTTTCAATCTTCAAACACTGCGTGGTTAGGACTTGAATACTTGTGGGAACTGGGAAGTAGTGATGAGGTAGTTCCTATTGCCTTTATTTCAAACCCTGGGAGTTACTTCTACGTTATGCTTATACTGCTATGCTATGCTCGTAGACGTGGTTTGGTTGAGTGATCCATGACAGATGTGAGAGTTTAATTAATGGTTAAACTTAAGGTGGATACTTTAACACACATCTGGGTGGATTGGTTGAGGCACCCTGGAGCACCTAGTGGTTGTCTAGGCACCTGGAGCAATCCAGTGTTGTCCTGGGATATCCCGGAGTACCCGTGTGATCTTCCTACGATTTGCCACCCAGGATCAAAGGGATCATAAGATTATTCATGCTAGAAACTTCCGTGTGCGGCCACAAGCCATTATGGGCTCTGGCATAGTTGATTAATTTGTGTGACCTATTTCAGTGATAGGCTAGCAGATGTAGGGGATGTAGGTGGTACTGTCTACCCAGAGTAAAGAGTTAATGCTTCTGAAAGACTGTGTCTCGGTCATCCGTTTCTCAAACATCATGTAGTGCGAGAAATATAACAGAAGAGATCGAGTCTTGTGGGGAAAAGTGCGCAAACCTCTGCAGAGTGTATAAACTAATCATGGTTAGTCGTGTCCCCGGTTATGGACATCTTGAGTATCTGGTACTTGAATTATTGATTTGATCTCATGATGCTATTAATTAATTTGTTGGGTTGATGATTATTTAATTTGGGATTTAGTTGGAGGAACCTTCTAACTGTTTTCAACAAACTTTATAGTTAAATAAAATATATTACTTTGTTGTAGGAAAAAAATTAGCTTTATGCAAATATAACCATAGAGCCTCCACCAGCCATATATGCATATAGTTATAGTTGTTACATGTTCATTGCTCCATAGTGTTAATTTGCCAACATATTCCATGTGCTGACCCGTTTCGGGCTGCAACATATTATGTTGCAGACTTTTCAGACGAAGAGTAAGGTGCGCTAGGTCGTTGTCTTGCACTCAGCTATGCCGTTGGCGTTGATGGAATCATTTTACCTTCGAAGTCTTCCGTTGTTATTTTCATTACATTATTGTAATAAATACTCTCTTTTGAGATATTCGATGTAATAAGTGTGTGATTGAACTCTGTTATAAATCCTTCAAGTACTCTGTGTGTGTGTTAGCATTACCGATCCAGGGATGACACTTATGCACAGAGATTTGACCGTTTGAGGTCGGATCGCTACAGTTAGGAAGGCATACATAGTTTTTTCTGAAAAATTGAGCCATTCCTGACCTTTCCTCTTCTTTTAAGCATATTTTGTGCAGTTCAACTAAAATAAAATGCCATCACCGCCTTAACAATTCAGTGACACTGTACAAATGGAAATGACTTAACATTACATCATGATGTCAGGTATGTAGTCGACAGGCATTAGAGACAAACATACAAACCTCCTCTGATAACATAATAAACACCATAGCCTCTCCAATGATGTGTGAGTAGTTTACCACAGACCTTTGGGTCCATAGTTATTAGCTAGATGGCTTCTCTCTCTTTGGATCTCAATACAAAGTTCTCCTCGATGTTCTTGGAGATCTATTTGATGTAATTCATTTTGTGGTGTGTTTGCCGAGATCCGATGAATTGTGGGTTTATGATTAAGATTATATATGAACAATGTTTGATTCTTCTCTGAATTCTTATATGCATGATTTGATATCTTTGCAAGTCTCTTCGAATTATCAGTTTGGTTTGGCCTACTAGATTGATCTTTCTTGCAATGGGAGAAATGCTTAGCTTTGGGTTCAATCTTGCGGTGTCCTTTCCCAGTGACAGCAAGGCACGTATTGTATTGTTTCCATTGAGGATAGAAGGATGGGGTTTATATCATATTGCTTGATTTTATCCCTCTACATCATGTCAAATTGCCTAATGTGTTACTCTGTTCTTATGAACTTAATACTCTAGACGCATGATGGATGGCGGTCGATGTGTGGAGTAATAGTAGTAGATGCAGAATCGTTTCGGTCTACTTGACACGGACATGATGCCTATGTTCATGATCATGCCTATATATCATCATAACTATGCGCTTTTCTATCAATTGCTCGACAGTAATTTGTTCACCCACCATAATATGTGCTATCTTGAGAGAAGCCACTAGTGAAACCTATGGCCCCCGGGCCTACTTTACATCATATAAGTTTCCGATCTACAATTCTAGTTTACTATTTATTTTGCAATCTTTACTTTTCAATCTATACAACAAAATTACCAAAAATATTTATCTTATTATCTCTATCAGATCTCACTTTCGTAAGTGACCATGAAGGGATTGACAACCCCTTTATCGCATTGGTTGTGAGGTTCTTGTTTGTTTGTGCAGGTACTAGGTGACTTGCATGTAGTCTCCTACTGGATTGATACCTTGGTTCTCAAAAACTGAGGGAAATACTTACACTACTTTGCTGCATCACCCTTTCCTCTTCAAGGGAAAACCAACGCATGCTCAAGAGGTAGCAAGAAGGATTTCTGGCGCCGTTGCTGGGAAGATCTACGCCAAGTCAAGACATACCAAGTACCCATCACAAACTCTTATCCCTTGGATTACATTATTTGCCATTCGCCCCTCGTTTTCCTCTCCCCCACTTCACCTTTGCCGTTTTATTCGCCCCTTTTCCGTTCGTCCTTCTGTTTGCTTGTGTTACCATGTGCCTTCTATTAGCTTGCATCTTCGCTTGCTAAATATCTATTGTTATGGATCCTCACCCTCTTGCTAATCTTTTTAAAAGATCCAATTATGATGAACCAATTGCTAGTGAGTTTTGTGCACTAGATTATCTTTATGAGGTTTTGCTTGAAATTCGTGAATCTGAAAATTGTGATGAAGTGTTGAAAGAAGAAACTTATGAAGTGATTCACGATAGCTCCTTGAATGAAAAGCATGATTGCAATGATGTTATAATAAATTCTATGAATGTCAATTGTGCTAATAATATGCAAAACCCTAAGCTTGGGGATGCTAGTTTTGCTATGTCCACTACTTGTTGCAATTATCATGATTGGGGTGATTCTTCTTATGATCTTGAAAATTTATTTAAACCCCATGATGAATATAGGACTGATACTAATGTTTGAAATATTGAAAGTGGGTTTGGAAGAGTTTCAACTTTAGATCCCACGTATTTGGAGAATGTTCAATCTTATGCAATTTTTGATAAAAGTGGTTTTGGAGGGGTCATGACTTTAGTTAATGTTAATCCCACTATTTTGGAAGAGTGTCAACTTCGCATGCATGTGGATCATGTTGAGAATATGTTATGTGATAGCTATTTTGTTGAATTTGCTTATGATCCCACATGTAATTATTATGAGAGAGGAAAATATGGTTATAGAAATTTTCAACTTACTAAATTACCTCTCGTTAGGTTGAGATTGCTATTGTTTCTTTCCGCTTCCTTGCATATGCTAGTTTTTGCTTGGTATGATAATTTGTTTGCCTATAAGATGCCTATGCTAGAAAGTATGTTAGACTTGTATGTGTTTGTCACGTGTTTCATGATGTTCTCTTTGTGTTTCAATTCTTGTCTTTTATGTGAGCATCATTGAAATTATCAATGCCTAGCTAGGGGTGTTAAACGATAGCGCTTGTTGGGAGGCAACCCAATTTTATTTTTGGTCCTTGATTTTTGTTCCTATTTAGTAATAAATAAATCATCTATCCTCTGTTATGATTGTGTTTTTATGTTTTAATTAGTGTTTGTGCCAAGTAAAGCCTTTAGGATCTTCTTGGATGATTGTTATTTGATCTTGCTGGAAAAAATAAAAAATATGTGCTCACGATAATAATTTTCATTTTTAACTAGAGAGTGATAAAATACTGATTCCAGCTGAAGTAGATCAACATACAAATTATTTAGGATTTCCTAATTTCTCAGGATTTTTGGAGTTACAGAAGTATTCGAAACCTACAGATTACTACAGACTGTTCTTTTTTTGACAGATTCTGTTTTTCGTGTGTTGTTTTCTTATTTTGATGAATCTATGGCTAGTATCGGGGGGTATGAACCATAGAGAAGTTGGAATACAGTAGGTTTAACAACAATATTAATAAATAATGATTTTATTATAATACCTTAAAGTGGTGGTTTGTTTTCTTATACTAACGAAGCTCACGAGATTTTCTGTTGAGTTTTGTGTTGTGAAGTTTTCAAGTTTTTGGGTAAAGATTTCATGGATTTCAGAACAAGGAGTGGCAAGAGCCTAAGCTTGGGGATGCCCAAGGCACCCTAAGGTAAAATTAAAGGGTAACCAAAAGCCTAAGCTTGGGGATGCCCCGGAAGGCATCCCCTCTTTCGTCTTCATCTATCGGTAACTTTACTTGAGGCTATATTTTAATTCACCACATGATATGTGTTTTGGTTGGAGCGTATTGTATGATTTGAGTCTTTTCTTTATAGTTTACCACAATCATCCTTGTTGTACACACCCTTTGAGAGAGACACACATGAATCAGAATTTATTAGAATACTCTATGTGCTTCACTTATATCTTTTGAGCTAGATAACTTTCCTCTAGTGCTTAGCTTATATCTTTTTAGAGCATGGTGGTGGTTTTATTTTATAGAAATTATTAATCTCTAATACTTAAATTATATTATTTTGAGAGTCTCTGAGAACAACATGGCAATTTGCTTTGGTTATGAAATTAGTCCTTATATGATAGACATCCGGGATAGGTATAATAAAAACTTTCGTATAGAGTGCATTAAATGTTATGAGAAGTTTGATTCTTGATAGTTGTTTTGAGATATAAAGGTGGTAATATTAGAGTTGTGCTAGTTGAGTAATTATGGAATTTATAAATACTTGTGTTGAAGTTGGCAAGTCCCGTAGCATGCACATATGGTAATTGTTGTGTGACAAATTTGAAGCATGGGGTGTTCTTTGATTGCTTTCCTTATGAGAGGCGGTCGGGGACGAGCGATGGTCTTTTCCTACCAATCTATCCCCCTAGGAGCATGCACATAGTGCTTGGTTTTGATGACTTGTAGATTTTTGCAATAATTATATGTGTTCTTTATGACTAATCTTGAGTCCATGGATTATACACACTCTCATCCTTCCATCATTGCTAGCCTCTTCGGTGCCGTGCATTGCCCTTTCTCACCTCGAGAGTTGGTGCAAACTTCGCCGGTGCATCCAAACCCCATGATATGATATGCTCCATCACACATAAGACTCCTTATATCTTCCTCTACCTATTATGGCATTTCCATAGCCATTCCGAGATATATTGCCATGCAACTTTCCACCATTCCGTTTATTATGACATGCTCCATCATTGCCATATTGCCTTGCATGATCATGTAGTTGACATCGTACTTGTGGAAAATCCACCTTCATAAGTCTTTCATACATGTCACTCTTGATTCATTACATATCCCGGTACACCGCCGGAGGCATTCACATAGAGTCATATTTTGTTCTAAGTATCGAGTTGTAATCCTTGAGTTGTAAAGTAAATAAAAGTGTGATGATTTTCATTATTATAGCATTGTCCCATGTGAGGACAATTCTTAAAAAGGAAAAAAAAAGAGAAAGTCCATAGAAAAATGAGGCCCAAAAAAAGAAAAAGAAAAAGAAAAAAGAAAAAAATGAGAGAAAAAGAGATAAGGGGCAATGTTACTATCCTTTTCCACACTTGTGCTTCAAAGTAGCACCATGATCTTCATCATAGAGAGTCTCTTATGTTGTCACTTTCATATACTAGTGGGAATTTTTCATTATAGAACTTGGCTTGTATATTCTAACAATGAGCTTCCTCAAATGCCTTAGGTCTTCATGAGCAAGCAAGTTGGATGCACACCCACTTAGTTACTTTTGTTGAGCTTTCTTATATTCATAGCTCTAGTGCATCCATTGCATGGCAATCCCTACTCCTTGCATTGACATAAATTTATGGGCATCTCCATAGCCCGTTGATTACCCGTGTCAATGTGAGGCTTTCTCCCTTTTTGTCTTCTCACACAACCTCCATCATCATATTCTATTCCACCCATAGTGCTATATCCATGGCTCGCGCTCATATATTGCATGAAAGTTGAAAGAGTTTGAACGGGGTTGATCAATGAGGGAGAGAGGAGTGCATCTACATACCCTTGTAGATCATGAGCGGAAGCGTTCAAGAGAACGGGGTTGATGGAGTCGTACTCGTCGTGATCCAAATCACCGAAGATCCTAGCGCCGAACGGACGGCACCTCCGCATTCAACACACGTACGGAGCGAGGACATCTCCCGCGCCTTGATCCAGCAAGAAGGAGGGAGAGGTTGAGGAAGAGGGCTCCAACAGCAGCACGACGGCGTGGTGGTGGTGAAGCTCCAGTACTCCGGCAGGGCTTCGCCAAGCTCTTATGGAGGAGGAGAGGTGTTGGGGAGGGGAGGGGATGCGCCTTGGATGTTGTGTGCGGCCCTCCCCTTGCCCCTCTATTTATAGGGGAAGGAGGAAGGGGGCCGGCCCCCTCTAGATGAGATCTAGAGGGGGGGGGGCGGCGGCCAAGGGGAGGGGGCTTACCCCCCAAGCAAGGGGGGCGCCCCCTTTAGGGTTCCCCCCCCCAACCCTAGGCGCATGGGCCCATGGGGGGGGATGCGGCCAGCCCATGTAGGGCTGGTTCCCCTTTCCTCTACAGCCCATTAGGCCCTCCGAGAGAGGTGGCCCCTCCCGGTGGACCCCCTGAACCCCTCTGGTGGCCCCGGTACAATACTGATATGCCCCCAAACCTTTCCGGTGACCGTATGACAACTTCCTACATATAAATCTTCACCTCCGAACCATTCCGGAACTCCTCGTGACGTCCGGGATCTCATCCGGGACTCCGAACAACATTCGGTAATCACATACAAGTCCTCCTAACAACCCTAGCATCACCGAACCTTAAGTGTGTAGACCCTACGGGTTTGGGAGACATGCAGACATGACCGAGACGACTCTCCGGTCAATAACCAACAACGGGATGTGGATACCCATGTTGGCTCCCACATGCTCCACGATGATCTCATCGGATGAACCACGATGTCGAGGATTCAATCAATCCGTATACAATTCCCTTTGTCAATCGGTACGTTACTTGCCCGAGACTTGATCGTCGGTATCCCAATACCTTGTTCAGTCTTGTTACCGGCAAGTCACTTTACTCGTACTGTAATGCATGACCCCGTGATCAACCACTTGATCGCATTGAGCTCATTATGATGATGCATTACCGAGTGGGCCCAGAGATACCTCTCCGTCATACGGAGTGACAAATCCCAGTCTCGGTTCGTGCCAACCCAACAGACACTTCTGGAGATACCTGTAATGTACCTTTATAGTCACCCAGTTACGTTGTGACGTTTGGCACACCCAAGGCACTCCTACGGTGTCCGGGAGTTGCACAATCTCATGGTCTAAGGAAATGATACTTGACATTCAGAAAAGCTACAACAAACGAACTACACGATCTTTGAGCTATGCTTAGGATTGGGTCTTGTCCATCACATCATTCTCCTAATGATGTGATCCCATTATCAATGACATCCAATGTCCATAGTCAGGAAACCATGACTATCTTTTGATCAACGAGCTAGTCAACTAGAGGCTCACTAGGGACGTGTTGTGGTCTATGTATTCACACATGTATTACGATTTCCGGATAACACAATTATAGCATGAACAATAGACAATTATCATGAACAAAGAAATATAATAATAACCATTTTATTATTGCCTCTAGGGCATATTTCCAACAGTCTCCCACTTGCACTAGAGTCAATATTCTAGTTACATTGTGATGAATCAAACACCCATGCAGTTCTGGTGTTGATCATGTTTTGCTCTAGGGAGAGGTTTAGTCAACGGATCTGCGACATTCAGGTCCGTATGTACTTTACAAATCTCTATGTCTCCATTTTGAACACTTTCACGAATGGAGTTGAAGCGATGCTTGATAGGCTTGGTCTTCCTGTGAAACCTGGGCTCCTTGGCAAGGGCAATAGCTCCAGTGTTATCACAGAAGAGAGTCATCGGCCCCGACGCATTGGGTATGACTCCTAGGTCGGTAATGAACTCCTTCACCCAGACTGCTTCTTGTGCTGCCTCCGAGGCTGCCATGTACTCCGCTTCACATGTAGATCCCGCCACAATGCTTTGCTTGCAACTGCACCAGCTTACTGCCCCACCATTCAAAATATACATGTATCCGGTTTGTGACTTAGAGTCATCCAGATCTATGTCGAAGCTAGCATCGACGTAACCCTTTACGACAAGCTCTTCGTCACCTCCATAAACGAGAAACATTTCCTTAGTCCTTTTCAGGTACTTCAGGATATTCTTGACCGCTGTCCAGTGTTCCATGCCGGGATTACTTTGGTACCTTCCTACCAAACTTACGGCAAGGTTTACATCAGGTCTGGTACACAGC
Source organism: Triticum dicoccoides (assembly GCF_002162155.2). NCBI lineage: Eukaryota > Viridiplantae > Streptophyta > Magnoliopsida > Poales > Poaceae > Triticum > Triticum dicoccoides. The sequence continues at coordinate 582,994,613 of NC_041392.1, read as the reverse complement.
ATAGCATACATGATAGACCCTATGGCTGAGGCATAGGGGATGACACTCATCTTTTCTCTATCTTCTGCCGTGGTCGGGCATTGAGCCGTGCTGAATCTCGTACCTTGCAATACAGGCAAGAACCCCTTCTTTGACTGATCCATTTTGAACTTCTTCAATATCTTGTCAAGGTACGTACTCTGTGAAAGACCAATGAGGCGTCTCGATCTATCTCTATAGATCTTGATGCCTAATATATAAGCAGCTTCTCCAAGGTCCTTCATTGAAAAACACTTGTTCAAGTAGGCCTTTATGCTTTCCAAGAATTCTATGTCATTTCCCATCAACAGTATGTCATCCACATACAATATGAGAAACGCTACAGAGCTCCCACTCACTTTCTTGTAAATGCAGGCTTCTCCATAAGTCTGCATAAACCCAAACGCTTTGATCATCTCATCAAAACAAATGTTCCAACTCCGAGATGCTTGCACCAGCCCATAAATCGAGCGTTGGAGCTTGCACACCTTGTCAGCATTCTTAGGATCGACAAAACCTTCCGGCTGCATCATATACAATTCTTCCTTAAGGAAACCGTTAAGGAATGCCGTTTTGATGTCCATTTGCCATATCTCATAATCATATAATGCGGCAATTGCTAACATGATTCAGACGGACTTCAGCTTCACTACCGGTGAGAAAGTCTCATCGTAGTCAACCCCTTGAACTTGTCGATAACCCTTAGCGACAAGCCGAGCTTTATAGATGGTTACGTTGCCATCCGCGTCTGTCTTCTTCCTAAAGATCCATTTATTTTCTATGGCTCGCCGATCACCGGGCAAGTCAGTCAAAGTCCATACTTCGTTTTCATACATGGATCCTATCTCGGATTTCATGGCTTCTAGCCATTTGTTGGAATCCGGGCCCGCCATCGCTTCTTCATAGTTCGAAGGTTCACCATTGTCTAACAACATGATTTCCAAGACAGGGTTGCCGTACCACTCTGGTGCGGAACGTGTCCTCGTGGACCTACGAAGTTCAGTAGTAACTTGATCTGAAGTTTCATGATCATCATCATTAACTTCCTCTCTAGTCGGTGCAGGCACCTCAGGAACATTTTCTTGAGCTGCGCCACTTACCGGATCAAGAGGTAATACTTCATCAAGTTCTACTTTCCTCCCACTTATTTCTTTCGAGAGAAACTCTTTCTCTAGAAAGGAACCATTCTTGGCAACACAGATCTTGCCTTCGGATCTGAGGTAGAAGGTATACCCAACAGTTTCTTTAGGGTATCCTATGAAGACGCATTTTTCCGACTTGGGTTCGAGCTTTTCAGGTTGAAGTTTCTTGACATAACCATCACATCCCCAAACTTTTAGAAACGACAGCTTAGGTTTCTTCCCAAACCATAATTCATACGGTGTCGTCTCAACGGATTTTGACGGAGCCCTATTTAAAGTGAATGCGGCAATCTCTAAAGCATAGCCCCAAAATGACAGCGGTAAATCGGTAAGAGACATCATAGATCGCACCATATCTAATAGGGTGCGATTACGACGTTCGGACACACCATTACGCTGAGGTGTTCCAGGCAGCGTGAGTTGTGAAACTATTCCACATTTTCTTAAGTGTGTGCCAAATTCGTGACTCACGTATTCTCCCCCACGATCTGATCGCAAGAACTTGATTTTCTTGTCACGTTGATTCTCAACATCACTCTGAAATTCCTTGAACTTTTCAAAGGTCCCAGGCTTGTGTTTCATTAAGTAGACATACCCATATCTACTCAAGTCATCAGTGAGGGTGAGAACATAACGATAGCCACCGCGAGCCTCAACACTCATTGGACCGCACACATCAGTATGTATGATTTCCAATAAGTTGGTTGCTCGCTCCATTGTTCCTGAGAACGGAGTCTTGGTCATTTTACCCATGAGGCATGGTTCGCACGTGTCAAATGATTCGTAATCAAGAGACTCTAAAAGTCCATCTGCATGGAGCTTCTTCATGCGTTTGATACCTATGTGACCAAGGCGGCAGTGCCACAAGTATGTGGGACTATCATTATCAACCTTACATCTTTTGGTATTCACACTATGAATATGTGTAGCATTATGCTCGAGATTCATTAAGAATAAACCATTCACCATCGGAGCATGACCATAAAACATATCTCTCATATAAATAGAGCAACCATTATTCTCGGATTTAAATGAGTAGCCATCTCGAATTAAACAAGATCCTGATACAATGTTCATGCTCAAAGCTGGCACTAAATAACAATTATTGAGGTTTAAAACTAATCTCGTAGGTAAATGTAGAGGTAGCGTGCCGACGGCGATCACATCGACCTTGGAACCATTCCCGACGTGCATCGTCACCTCGTCCTTCGCCAGTCTCCGCTTATTCCGCGGCTCCTGCTTTGAGTTACAAATGTGAGCAACCGCACCGGTATCAAATACCCAGGAGCTACTACGGGTACTGGTAAGGTACACATCAATTACATGTATATCACATATACCTTTCGTGTTGCCGGCCTTCTTGTCCGCTAAGTATTTGGGGCAGTTCCGCTTCCAGTGACCACTTCCCTTGCAATAAAAACACTCAGTCTCGGGCTTGGGTCCATTCTTTGGCTTCTTCCCGACAGCTTGCTTACCGGGCACGGCAACTCCTTGCCGTCCTTCTTGAAGTTCTTCTTACCCTTGCCTTTCTTGAACTTAGTGGTTTTATTCACCATTAACACTTGATGTTCCTTTTTGATTTCCACCTCTGCTGATTTCAGCATTGAATACACCTCAGGAATGGTCTTTTCCATCCCCTGCATATTGAAGTTCATCACAAAGCTCTTGTAGCTCGGTGGAAGCGACTAAAGGATTCTGTCAATGACCGCGTCATCCGGGAGATTAAATCCCAGCTGAGTCAAGCGGTTATGCAACCCAGACATTTTGAGTATGTGCTCACTGACAGAACTATTTTCCTACATCTTACAGCTGAAGAACTTGTCAGAGACTTCATATCTCTCGACCCGGGCATGAGCTTGAAAAACCATTTTTAGCTCTTCGAACATCTCATATGCTCCGTGTCTCTCAAAATGCTTTTGGAGCCCCGGTTCTAAGCTGTAAAGCATGCCGCACTGAACGAGGGAGTAATCATCAGCACGTGACTGCCAAGCGTTCATAACGTCTTGGTTCTCTGGGACAGGTGCATCACCTAGCGGTGCTTCTAGGACATAATCTTTCTTGGCAGCTATGAGGATGATCCTCAGGTTCTGGACCCAGTCCGTATAGTTGCTGCCATCGTCTTTCAGCTTGGTTTTCTCTAGGAACGCGTTGAAGTTGAGGACAACGTGGGTCATTTGATCTACAAGACATATTGTAAAGATTTTAGACTAAGTTCATGATAATTAAGTTCATCTAATCAAATTATTCAATGAACTCCCACTCAGATAGACATCCCTCCAGTCATCTAAGTATAACATGATCCGAGTTAACTAGGCCGTGTCCGATCATCACGTGAGACGGACTAGTCAACATCGGTGAACATCTTCAGGTTGATCGTATCTTCTATACGACTCATGCTCGACCTTTCGGTCTTCTGTGTTCCGAGGCCATGTCTGTACATGCTAGGCTCGTCAAGTCAACCTAAGTGTATTGCGTGTGTAGATCTGTCTTACACCTGTTGTATTCGAACATTAGAATCTATCACACCCGATCATCACGTGGTGCTTTGAAACAACGAACCTTCGCAACGGTGCATAGTTAGGGGGAACACTTTCTTGAAATTATTTTGAGGGATCATCTTATTTAAGCTACCGTCATTCTAAGCAAATAAGATGCAAAACATGATAAAAATCACATGCAATCAAATAGTGACATGATATGGCCAATATCGTTTTGCTCCTTTTGATCTCCATCTTCGGGGCTCCATGATCATCGTTGTCACCGGCATGACACCATGATCTCCATAATCATGATCTCCATCATCATGATCTCCATCATCGTGTCTTCTTGAAGTTGTCTCGTCATCTATTACTTCTACTACTATGGCTAACGCTTTAGCAATAAAGTAAAGTAATTACATGACGTTTATGTTGACACGCAGGTCATAAATAAATAAAGACAACTCCTATGGCTCCTGCCGGTTGTCATACTCATCGACATGCAAGTCGTGATTCCTATTACAAGAACATGATCATCTCATACATCACATATATCATTCATCACATCCTTTGGCCATATCACATCACAAAACACTTGCTGCAAAAACAAGTTAGATGTCATCTAATTGTTGTTGCAAGTTTTTACGTGGCTGCTATAGGATTCTAGCAAGAACGTTTCTTACCTACGCCAAAACCACAACGTGAATTGCCAATTTCTATTTACCCTTCATAAGGACCCTGTTCATCGAATCCGATCCGACTAAAGTGGGAGAGACAGACACCCGCCAGCCACCTTATGCATCTAGTGCATGTCAGTCGGTGGAACCAGTCTCACGTAAGCATACGTGTAAGGTCGGTCCGGGCCACTTCATCCCACGATGCCGCCGAATCAAGATAAGACTAGTAACGGCAAGCAAATTGACAATATCGACGCCCACAACTACTTTGTGTTCTACTCGTGCATAGAAACTACGCATAGACCTAGCTCATGATGCCACTATTGGGGAACGTAGCAGAATTTTAAAATTTCTTACGCATCACCAAGATCTCTCTATGGAGTCATATAGCAATGAGGGAGAGAGGAGTGCATCTACATACCCTTGTAGATCATCAGCGGAAGCGTTCAAGAGAACGGGGTTGATGGAGTCGTACTCGTCGTGATCCAAATCACCGAAGATCCTAGCGCCGAACGGACGACACCTCCGCGTTCAACACACGTACGGAGCGAGGACGTCTCCCGCGCCTTGATCCAGCAAGGAGGAGGGAGAGGTTGAGGAAGAGGGCTCCAACAGCAGCACGACGGCGTGGTGGTGGTGAAGCTGCAGTACTCCGGCAGGGCTTCGCCAAGCTCTTACGGAGGAGGAGAGGTGTTGGGGAGGGGAGGGGTTGCGCCTTGGATGTTGTGTGCAGCCCTCCCCTTGCCCCTCTATTTATAGGGGAAGGAGGAAGGGGGCCGACCCCCTCTAGATGAGATCTAGAGGGGGGGCGGCCAAGGGGAGGGGGCTTGCCCCCCAAGCAAGGGGGGCGCCCCCTTTAGGGTTTCCCCCCAACCCTAGGCGCATGGGCCCATGGGGGGGGATGCGGCCAGCCCATGTAGGGCTGGTTCCCCTTTCCTCTACAGCCCATTAGGCCCTCCGAGAGAGGTGGCCCCTCTCGGTGGACCCTCGGAACCCCTCCGGTGGCCCCGGTACAATACCGATATGCCCCCGAACCTTTCGGGTGACCGTATGACAACTTCCTACATATAAATCTTCACCTCCGGACCATTCCGGAACTCCTCGTGACGTCCTGGATCTCATCCGGGACTCCGAACAATATTCGGTAATCACATACAAGTCTTCCTAACAACCCTAGCATCACCGAACCTTAAGTGTGTAGACCCTACGGGTTCGGGAGACATGCAGACATGACCGAGATGACTCTCCGGTCAATAACCAACAGCGGGATCTGGATACCCATGTTGGCTCCCACATGCTCCACGATGATCTCATCGGATGAACCAAGATGTCGAGGATTCAATCAATCCGTATACAATTCCCTTTGTCAATCGGTACGTTACTTGCCCGAGACTCGATCGTCGGTATCCTAATACTTTGTTCAGTCTCGTTACCGGCAAGTCACTTTACTCGTACCGTAATGCATGATCCCGTGATCAACCACTTGATCACATTGAGCTCATTATAATGATGCATTATCGAGTGGGCCCAGAGATACCTCTCCGTCATACGGAGTGACAAATCCCAGTCTCAATTCGTGCCAACCCAACAGACACTTTTGGAGATACCTATAATGTACCTTTATAGTCACCCAGTTACGCTGTGACGTTTGGCACAACCAAGGCACTCCTACGGTGTCTGGGAGTTGCACAATCTCATGGTCTAAGGAAATGATACTTGACATTCAGAAAAGCTACAACAAACGAACTACACGATCTTTGAGCTATGCTTAGGATTGGGTCTTGTCCATCACATCATTCTCCTAATGATGTGATCCCGTTATCAATGACATCCAATGTCCATAGTCAGGAAACCATGACTATCTTTTGATCAACGAGCTAGTCAACTAGAGGCTCACTAGGGACGTGTTCTGGTCTATGTATTCACACATGTATTATGATTTCTGGATAACACAATTATAGCATGAACAATAGACAATTATCATGAACAAAGAAATATAATAATAACCATTTTATTATTGCCTCTAGGGCATATTTCCAACACTATGCACTTTTCTATCAATTGCTCGGCAGTAATTTGTTCACCCACCGTAATATATGCTATCTTGAGAGAAGCCACTAGTGAAACCTATGACCCCCGGGTCTACTTTACATCATGTAAGTTTCCGATCTACAATTCTAGTTAACTATTTATTTAGCAATCTTTACTTTTCAATCTATACAACAAAAATACCAAAAATATTTATCTTATTATCTCTATCAGATCTCAATATCGTAAGTGACCGTGAAGGGATTGACAACCCCTTTATTGCGTTGGTTGCGAGGTTCTTGTTTGTTTGTGCAGGTACTAGGTGACTTGCGTGTAGTCTCCTACTGGATTGATACATTGGTTCTCAAAAACCGAGGGAAATGCTTACACTACTTTGTTGCATCACCCTTTTCTCTTCAAGGAAAAACCAACGCATGCTTAAGAGGTAGCACGTCCTTTTCTTCCCCGACGGATCTGTGACCACCGGTGAGGAGGGAGAGAGAGGCCGTCTTTTTTAGATCTGGAGAGAGGGTGATAGTGTGAGAAGCAAGTGGGCGGCCCTTAGCAAGAAAGCGCTGAAGCTCCAGCCTATATATCTTTTTATACTACTAGTACTAGAGGTGGAGTAGTGGTAGAGTAGTTTATATTTTCTCTGCATACAATACTAGTTAATCGTGCTTCAAAACTGAATGGCATGCCATTAAAAAAATAAAAGGTCGATAACTAAGGCGGCACCTCGGGCCAACGCGGCCAGATCGCATTTTGCACGAGAAACTACACAATTTCCAAACAAACGTCTATGTAGGCCGGGGCGCCTCTTCGTGTACCATGGCAACCGTTCACCGACTCTTCGCCTTTCCCTCTCGATTTGGAACTGTTGTCGCACGCTCTTCCTTCCTCCTCCATTTGCCTTCACCCTTCCTTCTGTCATTGTTCGATTGTATTCTCCATGGAGGGAACAGGCCGGAAACGACCCCGTTATTCTAGCCCCGATCTGAAAGATGATGTGGTGGAGGAACTCATTGATCGGTGCGACATCATCACCTCGGCTAGCATGGCAGGTTCGTTCAAGACCATTCTCGACTCAACTAATAACATCATTACAAGGAACCCAAGGGTCCAGGAGCGGTTTGATCTCCCCTATCTTCTTCACCGTGAACCTGGTCACTGGTGCACGGATGACGCGGGCCTCGCCTTGTGCAAGTTGATGCCACTTGATAATGACACGTGTGATGTTAAGATGCCATCGCTTGTGGGTAAGGCTTGGGCAGGCGCAAATGGAGATTGAGTTGTTTATATTGGGTACAACTGCGAGTGGGAACTTGTGAATGTGTACACTCGTCACCGGGTTCCACTTCCAAAAATCTCAGACTGCCCAGAGATTGAGCACACCGGTATTCTGCGTACGTTCAACTACGATCATGGTGACTGTCGTCTACAGAAGATAGCAATTTTTCGAGTTCCCAACCGCTCTTGGCGTTATAGGAATGCTTGTGTTGTCGCTATCTTCGACAAGCTTGTTGCCAACCTTCAAGGTTCGACTCGATGGATATTGCTCTAAAATCAGTTTCTATACACGGATGAGTACAATGATGCAATTCAATATGAGGGTCTTGTGTTTGCTGCCACCAGTCGTGGCACTGTTTTTGCATGGAATCCTGATGCTTTTGGTATGCTTGTCTTCCACCGTAATTATAATTGTTTCGTCCACATGCATGCGGGTTAGCTAGTTTCCCTTTACTAATTAACCTTCTTGTATTTCCAAGGTCCTGTGAACTTTCCACCACCTATATTTGAAAAAAAAATATAACCAAGGGGGAGATGACAATGATCATGATCACGAGCATGGGGACCCATATACTCAGTGGCTCCTGGCAACTTATTCCGATGGATCACCTCTTCTTGTCTATATACAGGGCACTGCTGATGTTACTAAGGAAGCAGGTGTTTTCTCCCATGGTCGCACTCTCCGGACCTATTCCAACATCCGTTGCAGGGTATTCGGGATGGATACTATTGTGCTAGCACCAACACCTTCTCCCTGGTTTGGTTTTGATACTCTTGGAGGAAACTTGCTCTTCCTTGGACAAAACTATCCAATCATGGTGAAAGGTGATCCAACTGCTGTTGACACAACGTTACTACCATTTATGAGAAGCAACTGTATCTATACCTCGGACATTGCTATGGTTCCCTACCGTGGATATCACAATATGTCTCCTGACATAGGCCGCTTCAGCCTGGACGATTAGTCTTGTGTTGGTCTCGAGATTGACAGTAGCTGCCCCTTCCCAGAGAATCACTTCTGGTTCAAAGCAAGCGTTTCCAATGCCAAGGATTGGTTGAGCTGAAGTTTATTTCATTGCTAGTTATTTGTTGTGTGATGAAAAATTTAGTATTTACTAGAATGTATCGTCGTTGTCGTTGTGGGTTCATGACATGTTGTATGTAATAAAATGGTATGCCTGTGATAAACTTACTAAATTTATGAATGATTTTCGAGTCGCTTCTCTGAGTGGGTGTTGCGATGAGGCAAAAAAATTTTCCAAATACATAATTGTGCGTGCATTGCAACAGGTTATATGATGAGTCCAATCAACAATAGTACTACTACTATTTGTACTAGCTTCACATGCTTTGCGCGCCGGGTGGGTGTTTTTACTGTAGCAGCGAATCCCATCATCCTAGGTCCTTGGATGAGTCTAGTAGAAATTGCATTCTGATGTTTGGGTTCAAACTTTCAAAACTGCTGCACTATCTCTACGTCTATGTATACTTCATACAACAAGTTTTTAAACTTGAGACCAGCCACCCACCCTCACAAAGAACACTTTTTAACCTAGCACAGACTCCAGGAAATTTGGCCACAGTGTGAGGTGGGTCATATGTTAATGTGTTTGCTGTACGTAGCAGCACCTCGAATCCTCGATATATACTAGGGTGTCATGGGCCAGATCAAGCATTCACGTCCAGGAGTACGGCACACGCCACCAGCACGACTTCCATCTGACACCATATTTCTTAGAGTCCGTGCTACAACTATCTCTTCAACCTCGTCGTTTCTCTAACTCAGCCATCATGCGGTGGGTGAGGCGGGGGCTTGCCGATACCAGCCGGTTTCCTCAAATACGGTCCCACTTGTAAGGTTAACTCCAACGCACGACCCTTAATGGACCTTCGTTTTGCCTAGATTCTGTCCGTTTGGGTAGGGCAATGGGGTCGTGTCCGGTCCATTTCTCAGATGCAGTGGTCGTGCGCCCAACGCGCGGACGCATCCCGGCCGCGTATATTTTTCTTTGCAAACACATATCTTTTTTTCATCATTGACTTTTTGGTATACGGAAATACATCACCAAAATTTGACTAGAAAAACCAGACCAAAGAAAACAAGAACCACAAGAATACATTTTAGAAGATATCCAACTTCCATAACTGCTCTTGTAAGTTGGCTTAGTGCCTTCTTGATGCATTCATTGTTGATCTGCGGAGGCTCGATCTTGCGTCCTTCTTTCTTCTTCGAGTGTAAAGAAGTGGACGTTGCTTCCTCTCATCTAGTCTCATGTCTAGCCTCTATTCTATAAACAAGTGCACTAGTCTCATCTCTAGCCTCTATGCTAGCTAAAAGTGCTACAACATCTACTAAATTGCGCTCTATCAATATATCGATGTACTCTTCTTCCAATACCAAAACTTGCATCCATTCCACACAATAAATTTTTAAGTTAGCACAACAAGACTAATCCGAGAGCACAACCGAAGCTAAAGTAGCACATCCCCCATCGGTTGAGCACTTGATGGACACCCATCCGGGATGTTCCGGTGTTGTAGACACGCGGTGCAAGACCTTCTTTGGGTAGTCATCGCACGTAATGAGTGGCAACGGTGCGTCGACGAGCTTTTGGGCCAACACCAAGCCCGACCGACCGCCATTCATGTATCTACCGGCGGACCGACGATGGTGTAGATCTGAGCTGCTAGAGGAGGAGTCAGTACCTGCATGCGGCCTTGCCGGGGCCTTCCGGCCCGGTGCCCGGCCAGTCCATGGCGCGGCGCGGCCTCCCTCAACCGGACGAGCTCAAGCCCGACCGGATCCGCTCCAAATCCGGCTGCCGGGTGCGCAAAACACGTAGCCATGGTTGGGTAGTTTCGGGGCGTCGAGGGAAAGGGGGTTGAGCAAGCGTGCATCCAAGCTGCACGTGCTGGAGTTGGCCTAGCTGTGTGGCGGACCAACCGTGTGGGGGTGCCAAGTGGCTTCGCTCGTGTGGGGGATGGAAGCCATCTCGCGTGGGCGAAAGGTCTGACAGGATGGCCTTGTCGTCAGTGTGTGACCTCTGTGGCAACCGTCCACTCCCCACTAGCCTCTTCATTGACATGTGGTCCTGTTCCCACATGTCAGTGAGACAACGGCGAGTCCTTTTGTACAATTTCCGAACAGACTCTATGTAGGCTGGGGCGCCTCTTCGTGTACCATGGCAATCGTCCATCGACTCTTCGCCTTTCCCTCTCGATTTGGAACTGTCGTCGCACGCTCTTCCTCCCTCCTCCATTTGCCTTCACCCTTCCTTCTGCCATTGTTCGATCGTCTTCTCCATGGAGGGAACAGGCCGGAAACGATCCCATTATTCTTGCCCCGATCTGAATGATGACGTGGTGGAGGAACTCATTGATCGATGTGATGTCATCACCTCGGCTAGCATGGCATGTTCGTTCAAGACCATTCTCGACTCAACTAATAACATCATTACAAGGAACCCAAGGGTCCAAGAGCGGTTTGATCTCCCCTATCTTCTTCACCGTGACCCTGCTCACTGGCGCGCGGACGATGGAGGCCTCGCCTTGTGCAAGTTGGTGTCGCTTGATAATGATACGTGTGTTGTTAAGATGCCATCTCTTGAGGGTAAGGCTTGGGCAAGAGCAAATGAAGATTGGGTTGTTTATATTGGGTCCAACAACGAGTGGAACTTGTGAATGTGTCACTCATCACCGGGTCCCACTTCCAAAAATCTCAGACTGCCCAGAGGTTGAGCACATCGGTTATGACCATACTTTCAACTACGGTCATCGTGACCATCGTCTACAAAAGATAGCAATTTGTCAAGTTCCCGGCCGCTCTTGGGATTTAATGGAATATGTAGTTGTTGCTATCTTCGACAAGCTTGTTGCCTTCCTTCATAGTTCGACTGGATGGATATTGCTCAAAAATCAGTTTCTATATAAGGATGAGTACTGTGGTGCAATTCAATATGAGGGTCTTGTGTTTGCTACCACCACTCATGGCGTTGTTTCTGCATGGAATCCTGATGCTTTCGGTACGTTTGTCTTCCACCGTAATTATAGTTGTTTCATCCACATGCATGCGGGTTAGCTAGTTTCCCTTTACTAATTAACCTTCTTGTGTTTCCAAGGTCCCGTGAACATTCCACCACCTATACTTGAACAAATTTATAACCAAGGGGGAGATGACGATGTTGATGATCACGAGCATGAGGACCCATATAGGAGTACTCAGTGGCACCTGGCAACTTATTCCGATAGATCACCTCTTTTTGTCTGTATACAGGGCACCGCTAATGTGACTAAGGAAGCAGGTGTTGTCTCCCATGGTCGCACTCTCAGGACCTATTCCAACATCCGTTGCAGGGTATTCGGGATGGATACTACTGTGCTAGCGCCAACACCTTCTCCCTGCTTCAGTATTAAAAGTCTTGGAGGAAACTCGCTCTTCCTTGGACAAAACTATCCAATCATGGTGAAAGGCGGTCCAGCTGTTGTTGACACAACATTACTAACATTTATGAGAAGCAATTGTATCTATACCTCATACATTGCTATGCTTCCCTACCGTGGCTATGACAATATGGGTCATGAAATAGGCCGCTTCAGCCTGGATGATCAGTCCTGCGTTGGTCTCGAGATTGACAGTAGCTGGCCCTTCCGAGACAAACTCTTCTGGTTCAAAGCAAGTGTTTCCAACGCCGAGGAGTGGTTGAGCTGAAGTTCATTTCATTTATTTGTTGTGTGATGAAAACTTTAGTATTTACTAGAATGTTTTGTTGGAACTAATCTATAATCCAACATGTATCCTCGTCGTCGTTGTGTGTTGATGACTTGTTGTATGTAATGAATGGTACATTTGCATATGCATATGCATGTCATAATCTCAATTTATAAATGGTTTTCGACTCACTTCTTGGAGTGTTAGTGCCGTAGTAGTATAGCCAGCATCCGTAGTAGTATGAAGTTGCCACATCACATAGAGCCAACCAATAGTTAGTTCTAGTTAGATCAACTAGAGCTAGGTGTCACACAGAGGCCAAGAAATATGGTGATAGCGTGACTGCATGAGGTGGGCTTGTACATAGTAGTATGATGTAGGCACAAGGCTTGCTGTGTTTCCTACTCCTCCGGTCTAAATGTGGAGAAGATTTGGCCGAGTTCTCCCTCCTTTTGCCGACACGTGGGACATCCAGCATCCAGGTCATGCCATGCAAGAAAATGGAGTGGTAGTTGAAGCCACGTGATGTGCATCTTGGGTTAAATTGTACATAGAATCTTACTACTCTTGAGTAACTCCAAAAGCAACCACCGAAGATCTTTATTGGATTTGTTTTTCATCACCAGCACGTCAAGGTGAAAGATGTGCAGGTTCAGTGGGTCCTCTTGCATTTTCACTGACATGTGGGACCGCATGTGAGCAAACAGACAATGGGCTTCGCTGTCTACTGGCTGCCTGAGAAGAGAGATAGAGGAGGGCTGAGCACAGACTCCAGGAAATTTGTTCTGCGTAACCAGCACCTCGATATAGGCTCGATATAGTGGGGTGGCATGGGCCATAACTAGCATTCGTGTCTAGCAGTACGGCACACGCCACCCACACGAGTCCCATCCGACACCTATTTTCTTGGAGTTGGTGCTACAACCATCTCTTCTCCCTCCTGTTTTCTCAACCATCGCGCGGTGGGAGGGGTGGGGGTTTGTCGATAGTCGATTTGCTCAACTACGGTCCCACTTGTAAGTGAAAATGCAGCACAACACGCATTCCCCCTTGAGCGGCGTGCCGAACCAACCGTGTGGGGGTACGACGTATGCGAACTCGGCAGGCTTTTCCTTTTGAACTTGTAACTTATAAAATTTGGTTCTGCTCCATGGCGCGACCGAAAGGTGGAAATAACAATTTTCCCTAGAGTAATGAGAGGTTTGGTTCTTGCGCGGTTCATGCATGGAGTACATACGAAAATTATGAAGTTGATGTGAAAGGTAAGATAATTACTAGTAGTACCATATATTACTACATGGATTTGACAGAAACATAAAGATACATACGAATCCATCAACGACATCATCACGCCCTAGTGCGCCGGGTCACCAACCGACGTGCGAGGAGCGGGAGCGTTGGCGGTGAGGTCAACGTGCTTCTGAACAATGTCGTCCAAGGTGGCCCTGCGGGTCAAGAAGGCCAGCGACCTATCGTACTCCTCTGGCACTTAGTAGTCCTTGTGGACGATTTGCGCGTAGACGTGGGTGATTATATCGATGGTATCTTGCTGGGTGGCGGGTATCGCAGAGGTTGTCACCATAGAGGCCATTGAGGGTGGCAGGCATCGCAAAGCCTGGGTGCGTGGGTTGGAGGCGTACGTCAAGGTCGTTCGCGAGCTTCTTGACGATGGTGAACTTGTTGAGGAAGCCGACGAGGACCTTGTCGAACAAGGAGACGAAGCTGTCGTCCAAGCGGCCTCTCGCCCTGGCGGCCTCAAGCACGACCTTGAGACATTCCCCGGTGCCGGGCTACAGGCCTGCGTCGTGGACCATCTTGCACAGTCGGCTGATGCTCGCTCTCATCGCCTCCATGGGTCTAGCTTCTAGTCAACTAATCTTGCGATTGGAGTGATCACTCTTGCCCTTGGTTAGGGTGCGTAGGTGCATAGGATTTCATAGATTGGACTGGCGGGGAGAAGTGCAGACTGCGTTGCATTCACGTGTGTTGGCCATCTACTCCTCAGCCCTCTACTACACCTGCCTTTGGTTGTATGACAGGTGGGCCAGCCACCTGTTGGGCCCATGAGCCATTCACCCAAACGCAGGTGCAATAATTTAATGAAGCTGCGTCCCCCTCCGTACCAAAACACTTAGGCACGGTACATTAACTCCCTCATTTCTAATTTCATGACATATCAACAAATGAGAGATGTGGGCCGTGCATGCTTTCAATGACTCGAGACTACCAAACATGACATGCAGTGGTTAGTTCATTGCATGTAATCCTATTAATTAGCAAAAATACATTAAGTCCTCTCGCTTTCCCCTTTGTCTTGGTCACGGCGCACAACCTAAGAGCATGGTTAATACTTAATAGTATAGTCAGCTGCTGGCTATATGATGTTGCCATGTCATAGTAGAGCCATCACTTGTAGCCACTCATACAATAAGGTTAGCTATAAGGCTGGCTATAAGAGTACTACTTTTTCTCATCTTCTCTCTGTTTTTCTCAATATTTATTATATATCGGCCTAGGAATACGCATATAGCTAGGCTCTTGCATGAGAGCCGACTCCTCTTTTTCACTTCCTCTAAGATGACTTATACACCTAGATGGAGGGAGTAGTCTCAAGTCATTGGATGCATACGCACCCCACATCTCGTATTGGGTGATTTCTTTTTTCGTGGCAAAAAACAAGGAACCAGGTGGGTAGTTAATGCACCGGGCCTAAAAGTTTTGGGATTACTATTTGGTTTTTGTAACGTGGCTGAGGGAGTCCTGGATTAGGGGGTGTCCGGATAGCCGGACTATACCTTCAGCCGGACTCCTGGACTATGAAGATACAAGATTGAAGACTTCGTCCCGTGTCCGGAAGGGACTTTCCTTGGCGTGGAAGGCAAGCTTGGCGATACGGAATATGTGGATCTCCTACCATTGTAACCGACTTTATGTAACCCTAACCCTCTCCGGTGTCTATATAAACCGGAGGGTTTTAGTCCGTAGGACGACATACAGAACAACAATCATACCATAGGCTAGCTTCTAGGGTTTAGCCTCTCCGATCTCGTGGTAGATCTACTCTTGTACTACCCATATCATCAATATTAATCAAGCAGGACGTAGGGTTTTACCTCCATCAAGAGGGCCTGAACCTGGGTAAAACTTTGTGTCCCTTGCCTCCTGTTACCATCCGGCCTAGACGCACAGTTCGGGACCCCCTACCCGAGATTCGCCGGTTTTGACACCGACATTGGTGCTTTCATTGAGAGTTCCTCTATGTCATCGCCGTCGGGCTTGATGGCTCCTACGATCATCAATAGCGATGTAGTCCAGGGTGAGACCTTCCTCCCCGGACAGATCTTCGTCTTCGGCGGCTTCGCACTGCGGGCCAATTCACTTGGCCATTTGGAGCAGATCAAAAGCTATGCCCCTAGCCGTCAGGTCAGATTTGGAAGTTTAAACTACACGGCTGACATCCGCGGGGACTTGATCTTCGACGGATTCGAGCCACTGCCGAGCGCGCCGCACTGTCACGACGAGCATGATCTAGCTCTGCCGCCGAACAGTGTCCTGGAGGCCGCACCCGCATCGGCTTCGACCCTTAATTCGGAGCCAACTGCGCTGATCGAGGACGGGTGGTTGGACGCCGCCTCGGGGCTGCGATCTCAATGGCGATCAAGCCGAACACCAGCCCCGCACTCCGCGAGACTCGTGACTCCAAGGAGCCGGACTCCTCTCCGTACTCCGAACCCTCCGCGCCCCTGCCAATCGACTCCGATTGCGCGCCGATCATGGAGTTTACTACCATGGACATCTTTCAGCACTTGCCTTTCGGCGATATTTTGAAGACACTAAAGTCTCTCTCTTTATCAGGAGAGCCCTGGCCGGACTACGGTCAGCAAGGTTGGGACACGGACGATGAAGAAATTCAAAGCCCACCCACCACCCACTTTGTAGCCACTATCGACGATTTAACCGACATGCTCGACTTCGACTCCGAAGACATCGACGGTATGGACACCGATGCAGGAGATGATGAAGAACCAGCGCCTATTGGGCCCTGGAAAGCCACCTCGTCATATGACATATACATGGTGGACACCCCAAAAGAAGGAGATGGCGATGGAACAGCGGAGGATGACCCCTCCAAGAAACAGCCTAAGCGCCGGCGTCAGCGGCGCCGCTCAAAATCCCGCCAAAGCAAATACGGTGATTCCAGCACAGGAGATAATAATACTCCGGAGAGTGCCGAAGAAAACCCCCTCCAGCAAGATTCAGCACAGGAGGATGGAGAAGCCAGCCCTCATGAGAGAGCGGTAGACAGAGAGGTCGAGGACGATAATTATATGCCTCCCTCCGAAGACGAGGCAAGCCTCGACGACGACGAATTCATTGTGCCAGAAGATCCCGTCGAGCAAGAGCGTTTTCAACGCAGGCTTATGGCCACGGCAAGAAGCCTCAAGAAAAAACAGCAACAACTTAGAGCTGATCAAGATTTGCTAAACGACAGATGGACTGAAGTCCTTGTGGCCGAGGAGCATAAACTCGAACGCCCCTCCAAGAGCTACCCAAAGCGCAGGTTGCTACCCCGATTAGAGGAGGAAGCACTTAAACTTACATCACCAGCACTTGATATGGCCGACCGGCCACCTCGTGGCCGCGACAGAGAGGCCTCTCAGCCCTCCACTCAAGCCGCACCCCGTACCAAGGCACGGGAAAATGCGCCTGACCTGCGAGATATGTTGGAGGACAAGGCAAGGCAAACAAGATCGATCTACGGATCGCGTGGGCGCCGAACGACTCGCGACGGTAACCGTCACGCCGGACACAAATTCGGTAGGGCCGAAAACAGTAGACAAAGCTCATTGGAGCTACGTCGTGATATAGCCCAGTACAGAGGCGCCGCACACCC
The DNA here is from genome assembly GCF_002162155.2 of Triticum dicoccoides. Taxonomy (NCBI): domain Eukaryota; kingdom Viridiplantae; phylum Streptophyta; class Magnoliopsida; order Poales; family Poaceae; genus Triticum; species Triticum dicoccoides. Next base: position 582,977,382 of record NC_041392.1, on the reverse strand, counting down.
ACTATGCTTCACAGACGAAGTAATGGATCATCAAATCCCCAAGGGTTTCAAACCCATAAACATCGAATCATATGATGGTACAACAGATCATGCGGTATGGATCGAGGATTATCTCCTTCATATCCATATGGCCCGCGGCGATGATCTCCACGCCATTAAATACCTCCCACTCAAGCTTAAAGGACCATCTCGGCATTGGCTTAATAGCTTGCCAGCAGGATCAATCAATTGTTGGGAGGACCTGGAAGCTGCATTCCTCGACAATTTCCAGGGCACTTATGTGCGACCCCCAGACGCAGATGACCTAAGCCACGCAATTTAGCAGCCAGATGAATCGGCCAGGCAATTCTGGACACGGTTCCTAACAAAGAAAAATCAAATAGTCGACTGTCCAGACGCAGAGGCCCTAGCAGCCTTCAAGCACAATATCCGAGACGAGTGGCTTACTCGGCACCTTGGACAGAAAAAGCCGAAATCTATGGCAGCACTCACGACAATCATGACCCGCTTTTGCGCGGGAGAAGACAGCTGGCTTGTTCGTAGCAACAATATGACCAAGAACCCTGGTAATTCGGATACCAGGGACAATAGTGGTAGGTTGCGTCGCAACAAGCAGAAGCGCCGCATTAACGGCGACAATGCTGAGGATACGGCAGTTAATGCCGGATTCAGAGGCTATAAATTCGGTCAGCGGAAAAAGCCATTCAAAAGAAATCCTAGGGGCCCGTCCAGTTTGGACCGAATACTCGACCGCTTGTGCCAGATACATGGCACCCCCGAAAAGTCGGCTAATCACACCGACAGGGATTGTTGGGTGTTCAAGCAGGCAGGCAAGTTAAATACTGAAAATACTGACAAGGGGTTGCATAGCGATGACGACGAAGAGCCCCGGCCGCTGAACAACAATGGACAGAAGGGTTTTCCCCCACAAGTGCGGACGGTGAACATGATATACGCAACCCACATCCCCAAGATGGAGCGGAAGCGCGCGTTAAGGGACGTATACGCGGTAGAGCCTGTCGCCCCAAAGTTCAACCCATGGTCCTCCTGCCCGATCACCTTTGATCGAAGGGACCATCCCACTAGCACCCGTCATGACGGATTCGCCACATTGGTTCTAGACCCAATTATTGACGGATTTCATCTCACTAGAGTCCTTATGGACGGCGGCAGCAGCCTGAACCTGCTTTACCAGGATACAGTGCGGAAAATGGGCATAGATCCCTCGAGGATTAAGCCCACCAAAACGACCTTTAAAGGCGTAATATCAGGTGTAGTGGCCAACTATACAGGCTCAGTCACACTTGAAGTGGTCTTCGGATCTCCAGATAATTTCCGAAGCGAGGAGTTAATCTTCGACATAGTCCCATTCCGCAGTGGCTATCACGCACTGCTCGGGCGAACCGCATTCGCCAAGTTCAATGCGGTACCGCACTATGCATACCTTAAGCTCAAGATGCCAGGCCCTCGAGGAGTAATTACGATCAATGGAAACACCGAACGCTCTCTCCGAACGGAGGAGCACACGGCGGCCCTTGCAGCGGAAGTACAAAGCAGCCTCTCCAGGAAGTTCTCCAGTTCGGCCATTAAACGTCCGGACACCGTCAAGCGCGCCCGGAGTAACCTACAACAAGACTGCCTGGCACGTTCCGAGCAAGCGTAGCAATTTGGCCCCAACCCCAGCCCTCGCAAAAATGCGATGCCAGTGCTTCACGTACATAACTACGCTCTAGAAATACCATGGGTACAGGGGGAGGGGCACCATCACGGCACGCCCGAAACACGGCTTAAACCGCACCAGGGGCTGCCGATTTTTTAATTTTCTCTTACTTTCAGGACTCCATTCTTCGGAAGTCCTGTTCGGCAGTTCAATTGCCGCACAAACGATGCAAGAACCAGGGAAGCAGACAAGCCATGTAGCATTACGGAACTCCCAGGCGGTCTCTATCACGAGCAGTATACCTGTTTCGCATACCATTCCGTAGCCTGCCCCTGGAATGGACATGTTAAATAGTCCAACCTTTTTGCTTATCGCATTATTTTGTATCGTTCTGCTTTGATCGCAGCCCCTTTTTAATACATAATGCATAGCTTTTGTCTATTTTTGCATTACTCTTTTTTTACAAATATATGTTCCTTAACGACATGTTGCACCCGTACACTTTGGTACGGCCAAAATGCGCCAGGGGCTTTAGTACCCCTCAATATGGTGTGAGAAGTTCGAACACTTTAACAAGTGCGGCACCCCGAACTTATAGCATTATATGCATCGGCTCCGAATCATGTCTTGGGTCAATAGTTGGGTTTGCCCGGCTCCTATGTTTTGGTGCCTTACGTTCCGCTATATCGGCTAAGGTAGCACTAGGAGAACTACTGCGATTGTGCCCCAGTTGAGCTGGGTCGAGCACCTCAATAGAGAAAGCTAAAATTGTCTGTCATGATGAAGCGAGAGTCGGTCACTGTTCGAGAGGTTTTTCGAGTCCCTAAAGACTTATGACGCTTAGAGCGAGGAGTCGGCTCTGTCCAGCCAAGGCGTGGATAGCGCCCCGAACTCGGTCTTCCGAATACCAGGGGCTTCGCCGAAATTTAAAATTATAGAATTCTATGGCTAAGTGAGAGTGTTCACGCATTATAGTCTGATTGCCTCGTTCGTTGAGCTGAGCGCCTCCCTCGAAGGACACAAACATGGGAAAAGAGCGCTCAGGTTTATCCCCAAACACCCCAGCACTAGCGGCACGGGGGCAGAAGCCGACGACTCGCCATCTCTCGGAATTGATAAACAGCCGCACATAATGTAATATTTTAAATTCCAACAGCATTGCTTAGCGCATATGAACAAGTTTTCAGCGCACAGGACAAAACGAGCGAGTTTTACTCAAAAATTACATCCCTGGAACATTCATCCGCCACAAGGCGGGCACCCTTCAGAACATCCGTATAATAATTCTCGGGCTTCCGATGCTCTTTCCCCGGTGGTGGCCCGTCCTTCACAAGCTTCTCAGCATCCAGCTTGCCCCAGTGCACCTTAGCACGGGCAAGGGCCCTACGGGCACCTTCAATGCAGATGGAGCACTTGATGACTTCGAGCCTTGGATAGGCCCCAACCAGCCGCCGCACCAGCCCGAAATAGCTCCCAGGCAGAGCCTCTCCAAGCCACAGCCGAACGATGAGGCCCTTCATGGCCTGTTCGGCCGCCTTGTGGAGCTCGACCAGTTGATTCAGCTGGTCGCTCAGGGGCACGAGGTGTCCGGCCTCAGCATACTGAGACCAGAACACCTTCTCTGTCGAGCTGCCCTTCTCGGCTCGATAGAATGCGGCGGCATCGGACACGCTACGGGGAAGATCCGCGAACGCTCCTGGAGAGCTCTGGATTCGGGTAAGTAACAAGTAACTCACGCTTATGTGTTTGCTTTGCATAAAGAATGCCTTACCTGCCGCTATCTTTTTCACCGCATCCAACTCCTGGAGGGTCTTCTGGGATTCGGCCTTGGCAGACTTGGCATTTTCAATAGCCATCGCGAGCTCGGACGCTCGCGTCTTTGAGTCAAGCTCCAAACTCTCATGTTTTTTCATGAGATCCTGGAGCTCCTGATGTACCTTGCCAACTTGGGCCTCATACTTCTCCCGCTTGGTGCGCTCCGTGGCCGCCCTATTCTCGGCCTCGACCAGCACTTGCTTAAGGGTCGCCACCTCCGACGTGGCCCCTACAATAGCCACAATAATCCTGTCATTTTTTGCAATTGCACCTTTCTTTATATATTTAAACAAGGTATTTCTTACCTTCCTTGTCCTCAAGCTGCTTCTTGGCACGCCCGAGCTCTTGCTCAGACTGCTCGAGGTTCTACTTCAGCGTGTCCACTTCCGCAGTCAGTGCGGCGGACGCCAGCAGAGAAGCCTGCATACGCATATTGACTCCTTTTTGTTAGACTCCTGCGAATTTTATTTGATCCTCTCTTCGGCTTTTCTTCCCGAATGCCAAACAGAGCATCAAGGTCTACTGTCTATGCGGTAATATTATTTACACATTCTTTACTTACCTCAAAGCCTGTTAAAAGGCTAGTACAAGCTTCAGTCAGTCCGCTCTTGGCGGACTGAACCTTCTGGACCACCGCACTCATAATGGTGCGGTGCTCCTCGTCGATGGAGGCGCCTTTGAGCACCTCCAACAGATTGTCCGATGCCTCCGGTTGGACGGGGGTCACCGGCACGGTGGGCTTGCTCCTCTTGGAAGGAGGTCGCCCACCAGACTCTGGAACCTTTGGAGGTTCCGGAGCGGTGTCCGTCCTAGAGCCGGACTTGGAGCCCTGGGGGGTTTTATCCCCTTTACTCCTAGAGTCCGGGAGGTCGCCTTGCGGCGCCTCCAGGACCACCTCTTCCTGCCTTGGAACCTGTTGGGACAACACTTTGGCGTCATCCGTAGGGCGGGGGGAGGAAGCCGTTGGAAGCGAATTCACATCCGATGAGTCCAGTGAACCGCTCGACGACGCGTCGAGCCGGTCCTTGGGTGGGCTGCATAATCATATTCGACATAAGGGAAAGCTGTGCAATAAAGGAATACTATGAATTACTCTGGTATCCGGATACTTACGATTTCGCCAGGGGCTTGGCCCTGAGCGGCCACTCCTCTCCGCCGTCGTCGGCGTCGGTGGAGTAGTCCGGAGGAAGGGTTTTCCCCTTCCTGGACCCTTCGGCCTCCTCAGTAAGGGCGGCCTTCCTTTTCTTCTCTCCCCCCGCTAGAGGGGGAGAGGTCTCTTCTTCCTCCTTCTCGTCTTCACGGGAGGAATGCGCCTTGGAGACGTCGGATGATGAACCCGACACCTCCTGGCGCTGGGCACTTTTTCGAGTCCCCGTGGCCCTCTTCGTGGCCTTCTTCTCCGGCACCACATAGGGTGCCGGAACCAGCAGCTTCGCCAAGCGGGCATCGGCTGGGTCTTCGGGCAAAGGAGCCGGACAGTCGATCTGTCCGAACTTCGCCTGCCAAACTTTTCAAAGGTAAGGGAGCTTAGATCCCGCATAGAGTTAAACTATGAAAAACTAATACCCTGTAAAAGGTACAAACAACTTACCGCGCTAGCGTGACGCTGCGCGCTGAATCCGCGATCCTCGGTAGCGGATGCGGGAGCCTCGGCGCCCTTGAAAAGCACCTTCCAGACATCTTCGTACGTCGTGTCGAAGAGCCTGCTCAGAGTTCGGTGCTGCGCCGGGTTGAACTCCCACAGATTGAAGGCCCGTTGTTGACACCTGGACAACATTGACGAGCCTGGGCTGCTTGTCCACCAGGGTTTGGATGCATGTTTGCAGTCCAGTCACCTCTCCTTTGCTGCCCCACGACAGGCCCGTCTCTTTCCAGGATGTGAGCCGCGTTGGGGGTCCGGACCGGAACTCGGGGGGCTGCGACCCACTCAGGGTCGCGTGGCTCGGTGATGTAAAACCACCCCGATTGCCACCCCTTCAGGGTCTCCACAAAGGAGCCCTTGAGCCATAAGACGTTGGGCATCTTGCCCACCATGGCGCCTCCGCACTCCGCCTGGTTGCCACGCACCACCTTCGTCTTGACATTGAAAGTCTTGAGACATAGGCCGAAATGGGGGCGGATGCAGAGGAAAGCCTCGCACACGACAATAAACACCAAGATGTTGAGGATGGAGTTCGGGGCCAGATCATGGAAATCCAGGCTGTAGTAGAACATGAGTCCCCGGACGAATGGGTGGATAGGAAAGCCCAGTCCGCGGAGGAAGTGGGGAAGGAACACTACCCTCTCATGGGGCCTTGGGGTGGGGAGGAGCTGCCCCTCTTTGGGAAGCCGGTACGCGATGTCGTTAGACAAGTATCCGGCCTTCCTCAGTTTTTTGATGTGTCCCTCCGTGACAGAGGAGACCATCCACTTGCCTCCCGCTCCGGACATGGCTGGAGAAGGTTGAGGTGGGGAGTGCGGACTTGGGCGCTGGAGCTCGAGTGCGCGAAAATGGATAGGTAAAGGAGGAAGAAGGCATAGGTGAAAAGGTGGATCCTTATCCCCTTATATGGGTGGACGCAACTACGTGTCCCCACCAGCCTGGTAAAACTCGCTTATCTCCAAGCACCATAATCAATGGCGCGGTTGGGTTACCCACGCCCGTATTGATGAGAATCCCGGAATAAGGGGACACGATCTCTGCTTTAACAAGACGTGCCAAGGAAACCACCTCGCGTGACACGCTGAGGTGGGATAATAAAATGATTCGAATAAAGGCTTGGCCGTGGTGCGTCACACTACGGAATACGTCAGCAGATTAGATTTGTGTAAATATTATTCTCTCTATGGCAATATGTGGAAACTTATTTTGCAGAGCCGGACACTATCTTTGTGTTCAAAATATTCTATGAAGTACTTGGAGGAGGAACCCGCCTTGCAATGCCGAAGACAATCTGCGCGCCGGACTCGTCGCCATTGAAGCCTGGTTCAGGGGCTACTGAGGGAGTCCTGGATTAGGGGGTGTCCGAATGGCCGGACTATACCTTCAGCCGGACTCCTGGACTATGAAGATACAAGATTGAAGACTTCGTCCCATGTCCGGAAGGGACTTTCCTTGGCGTGGAAGGCAAGCTTGGCGATACGGATATGTGGATCTCCTACCATTGTAACCGACTTTGTGTAACCCTAACCCTCTCCGGTGTCTATATAAACTGGAGGGTTTTAGTCCGTAGGACGACATACAGAACAACAGTCATACCATAGGCTAGCTTCTAGGGTTTAGCCTCTCCGATCTCGTGGTAGATCTACTCTTGTACTACCCATATCATCAATATTAATCAAGCATGACGTAGGGTTTTACCTCCATCAAGAGGGCCCGAACCTGGGTAAAACTTCGTGTCCCTTGCCTCCTCTTACCATCTGGCCTAGATGCACAGTTCGGGACCCCCTACCCGAGATCCGCCGGTTTTGACACCGACAGTGACTGATGCACTACTACGGAGGGAGTACAATAGTAGTCTTTGATAGCAATTTTTTGTTGGTAGCTTACAAAGCTGAGCACTCGGTGAGTACAATAGTAGTCTGATTGATGAGACTTCAGATTTGAGCCATCTACCAGAAGGAATAAAACAATACACCATGTATTTATTTACAGAGGGAGTAGCACATTTTTTGTGACATGCATTACTAGATATTGCTAGTCAAATACTAAATCCAGATGGACGTGGTAGTACTACTAAATCCAGATGGTGGTGCTAGTACTAGTAGTAGTAGTACCAATGTAGTAGCACTGTACTACCCATTTGTCAAATTATTACGTGCTGCTCGTCGCAGTGAAGTGACAAGACCCTGCGCCGGGGATGACACCTGAGTATAGGCGTCATGTTCGGCATAACACATAAGTCAGCCTCACCATCTGCAGTCACTATCATCATGGCTATAAAGCTAGTTGCTTACAACTAGCCGCGTTCGACATAATTTCCCGTGCGTAGATGCCCGTGCATTGCACGGAACACCAAGATTGGGGGTGGACGGCGCCGGCAGCGGCCATCGCGCCAGATTTTTCCATGGCCTTCTAGATGTGGTGGGAGGAGATAAGGCTGATTGTGAGAGACAAGGAGTTGTTTGTAAATAGGGAACAAGTGCGGGCACCTTTTTGCAAAACTAGAGAAGTTTGGTTTGTATGCGTCAGATCTAGATCCAACGGCTGTTGGTGAAAGATGGCAGGCACAACATCATCACCAACTCAGGACCTCTTTGATTCGCAGGATTTTGAAAACGCAGGAATAGGACATGGCAATATTACAAGTTTCAAACTAATATTACAAATGTTAGGAGTAATGTTGCACCTACGAAGAGGGAATCTAGGAAGTTTACGTAAGAACTTTCGTTACTTTAGGTGGATGCAGCATTGTCGTACAAACTAAAATCCACCGCCCTCACAAGTCACTAATGGGCAAATAAATTTTCGAGTCTCTAGCCGTATATGAGCCCATGAGAGATAGCAGAGAGAGAAAGTGATACGCCCTCCATTTGATAATGTAGTGCCAAATTTTTTTTTAAAGTCAAACTTTTGAAAACTTTGACCAATTTTATAATGAAATTACTTATATCTACAATACCAAAGATAAATGATAGTATGAAGTAAGTACATGTTGTGATGAATCTAATAATCGTTCCAGATGTAAATGTTTTTCTCCACTTATACCTGGTCAAACTTTTATGAGGTTTGACTTTTCAAAACATCCATATGCTTATGGACGTGAGAGAGTCCCTAACTAGAGAGAGAGAAATAGAAAGAGTGAGTGAAAAAAGTGTGTGTGCATGTGTGAAAGAGACATGGACAACACACGATAAAAGTAGAGAAAAGGCGTGTGTGTCTTATGCAAACATATCACACATGCATCTTCGACGACGAAAGCAAGGTGAGGAGATAGTGTGTGGTTGTGTGCAACCGAGAGAGAAAGACCCCTAGCACGTGGCCAAGAGGGGTCTGACAAACAAGGGAGTGAGGTCGAGAGAGACGTGCGGAGAAAATGCAGACATGGGGAGGAGAGAGTGTATGTTTGTCATAGAGAGATCCCCTGGAGATCGTGATGGGACTACATGGGTGGGAGATCGAGTGACAATGTGTGTGTGCGATAGAAGATACCCCGAGAGATATCGAGATAGACGTATGGATGGAAGGAGACAATACGTGTGTTCCAGATGGCTAGTGAGAGATAATCATACTTAGGGGGAGTGTGTGCGCCTATGATGGAGTGAGGGATTATGGTACTTAGGAGGGTGTGTGTCACATAGAGAGAGAACAAGGGAGGAGAGTGTTGGATGGGTCTATATGTAGCGTGAGCGAGACATGTGTATGTGTGAACCAGTGAGATATAAAGTTTGAGAGAGATAGAGGAGCCCCGATAAGGCTGAGTGGTGCGTCAGATAGCAGAGAGGGGGAAAGAGATATTCCATCCGCTCGATAATGCAGTGCATGTAAATGTTTTAGAAGTCAAACTTTGGAAAATTTGATCAGGTTTACGCAGATGTTATTTATATCTACAATACCAAAGATACATCATGCGAAACTACATCTCATGATGAATCTAATGGTATATGTTTGCCATTCTTGATGTAAATGTTTTTCTCCACGTACATGGTCCAACTTTGTGATGTTTGACTTTTCAATAAATCTATATGCTATGGACCGAAGAGAGTGCCTAAGTCGAGAGAGATCAAGTGCGTGTGAAGGAGAATGAGTGAGTGTGCAAAAAGAGTATGTGTGTGAAAGAGAAAGGGACAACAAACGATAAATTAGAGAGAGTGTGTGTTTTTTTGTTTCTTATGCAAATATATCACACATGCATCTCCGAGATAGAAAAGCGAGGTGAGGAGATACACGAAGATAGCTAGTGCCTCATTTCTTGCAACGGAGAGAGACACCCCTATAACACATGTCCAATAGAGGTCTGGCCAACAAGGAACAAAGGTCGAGAGGGACACATGGAGAACATGGATGCATGGGGAGGGGGAGAGAGAGTGTTTGTATAGAGAGATACCCTCGAGGTCGTGAGGGGACTATATGGGTGGGAGATCGAGGGAGGTGCGTGCGTGATAGTAATGATTCTAACACCCATGAAGTTTTGGTGCTGATCATGTTTTGCTCGTGAGAGAGGCTTAGTCAACGGTTCCGCAACATTCGGATCCATATGTATTTTGCAAATCTCTATCTCTCCCTCCTTGACTTGATCACGGATGGAATTGAAGCGTCTCTTGATGTGTTTGGTTCTCTTGTGAAATCTAGACTCCTTCGCCAAGGCAATTGCTCTAGTATTGTCACAAAAGATTTTCATTGGACTTGATGCACTAGTTATTACACCTAGATCGGATGTGAACTCCTTCATCCAGACTCCTTCATTTGCTGCTTCCGAAGCGGCTATGTACTCCGCTTCACACGTAAATCCCACCATGACACTTTGCTTGGAACTACACCAACTTATAGCTCCACCATTCAATATAAATACGTATCCGGTTTTTGACTTAGAGTCATCCGGATCAGTGTCAAAGCTAGCATCGATGTAACCATTTACGACGAGCTCTTTGTGTCGGAGTAATGGGCCACAGGTAGGCTAACCCGAGGCCCAAAACCTTTCAAGACATCGGGGTTGACTGCGCCCCTCGAGACACTAGATGAAGAGCCGCCTTCTGGAGGACGGCTGAAGGAACAGTCGGCTGCCCGCATGCAGCCGAGTCCTAGAGGCGAGGTCAAGACCGGCCGACTCCCGTCTGGCGGCTTCCAAAGAAGCTAACCACGGGGAGTCGGCCCACGACACCAATGAAGCCCATGCCCTCATCAGGGGTGATGGGACGCGGAGTGGAAACAGTGAAGCCCGCTCCTTCCCCTTTCCAGGGGATGGCTAGGCTACAGTGCATCGTACCAACGGAGATCTCCATCTGGCGCGGCACTGTTGCCATGCCATCCCTGACATCAGCAATAGTGGGCGGAGTCCTGTGCCCACGACGGCCTGTCAGTACGGTCCATGGACGACGGGCCCTACCGGTCAGCGAGAGTCTAGAAGACGGCAAGAGCGCCACCAGTCGGACCCGTAAGGAGCCAGCCATCGGGAGTCGGCCTGCCCCTCCCACGGGTTCCCCGCGCCATTGACCAGACGAGACAGGGAGTGGCTACAGTGATCACCCGCCAGACGGCGGGGCTGTAGCCACGACGCCATGACCAAGCATGCGTCATTAGAAGCAGGACTACGGTAATCAATAGCCGGCAAGACCCGCAAGCGGCGGGTACGGCCTGTTGGCTCCGTACCAGACCAGTCGGCGGGGCCCACTAGTCGGCGGGCCCCAGCAGTCGGCAGAAGGGCCGGCAGGCGAAGATACTGACGGCTGGGCCCTGCACCCAGTCAGTTTACCATTGTACCCCTGGGGGTAGGCCTATATAAACCCCCAGGGCACCCATGCAAAGGGGTTCCGACCCATTAGAACTAGACCAAATCATAGATGGGGGGAGAGAGCTAGCCCTGGCTTCTCCTACCTTCAGCATACAGCTCGAGGAGCGCCCTTGTGTTGACTTTGCCTTAATGACCATGCGGAGACGCCGCAGAGCAGGACTAGGGGTGTTATCTCCTACGAGAGCCCCGAACCTGGGTAAAGTACGCCGGCGTTCGTGTCTACGCCTCATCCCGTTTCCGGGCACCGGCGACGTTCTACTCGCTCCCACCATGATAAACCATCCATTGGCATATGTCGCACCCAACCCCTGACATTTGGCGCCCACCGTGGGGCCTGGTGCACCGTCGTCCGGAGACCTGTTCTGGACGGGAACCCTTTTCCTCCCTAGCGAGTGCAGCCAGCCCGGCACGCCAGACGGAGTCTGCGCCAACACGCTGCATGGCGCTGAAATCGCCTGCGCAGCCAGTTGCCTCGCTGATCTTGTCGGCAGGGTCCGCCTCTCCGACAATCCCGCGTCCAACGCGGGCAAAGGCGGCCCCGAGAGCCTCCTCGCGGGCCTCCTCGATCAACTCCACGTCGCCAGCGAGCCAGCTGGGGACTTGGAGTCCGTAGGCTCCACCGACCCGATGTTGGTCGACTCTGACACCGCGTCGCTTGACACGTTCCCCACCAATGTGGTGGTCTACGACGAGCCGCTCCCTTGCACGGAGAGCAGCAGAAGCACCGTCACGGAAGTGCTTGTCATTAGTCATGGCGAGCACTCTGGCGGGGGTGATTATGACCCGCTCAGCGCGGCGCTGCAAGACCTGGCAGCGCCCATTCCCGAAGACGCCGACGCCGAGACGCTAGAGGCACGCCGCCTTCAGCTAGTCAAAGGCGCCAAGAAGCTGGCCAGCATGAGACGCCTATCAGAGGCCTACCAGTGCGAGATGGACCGCGCTGTGGGCGGCACGCCGGCTCCAGCTGGACCTAGCTGCCTTGGCATGGTCCAGCAGCGCGGCGTGGCCATCGCCGACCTGTTCGGGGCAAATCGCCCTGTTTAAGCTACGCCTGCGGAGAACATCTGAGCCGCCCAGGCGGCGGCAGACGAGCTGGACAAATTCGAGGTCGAAGAACGTCGCTTGATGATGGAGCGCGTCCAGCGACTCCTTGACGCGGCTGCGGAGCAGAACGAGGCCGGCTGCCGCACTAATGCGCTGCACCGGCAGAATGACGACCTGCCTCCCCGCCGAGACCAAGGCGCGACATCTCGGACGCCGATTGGTGACGTCCGTGGAAGAAACGACAAGGAGCCGGCTGCCAGCCGCAGTCGGACTCGCATCACCATAGAGCGCGACCAAGACGGCCGCCCAAGAGCAATGGAACGACGGGACGTACGACTGTCCGCCTCCTCCCCCTCGCAGGGAAAGGCGAGTCTCCCCGCCGCCTATTGATCACCCGACGCTCGGCGACCGCCTTGGCCGCCGAGAGAGAGTTGGAGAGAATGACGCCCGCCACCGGATCGACCGTCTCCATCGATCCCTAGCGCTTGAAGAAGAAGATGAGCTGGGTCCGTCGTGTTTCGGCCCCCGCATTCGAGACGAGCCCTTCCCCAAAGGGTTCACGCTTCCCAGAGACACACCCAAATACACCGGCTCCGTGAAGCCGGAAGACTGGCTAGTTGACTACTCCACGGTCGTCAGCATAGCAAATGGCAACAAGCGTGTTGCCGTGAAGTACGTTCCGCTCATGCTCCAGGGCACGGCCCGGACATGGCTGAACAACTTAAATCCCCGCAGCATCAACAGTTGGGTCGACTTCACCGACGCCGTCGTCCGCAACTTCACCAGCACGTACAAGTGGCCTCCCAAACCTCGCCAGCTCTCCTTGTGCATGCAGGGCCCCAACGAGTCAACTCGCGACTACCTCACACGCTGGGCCGAGCTCTGCAACTCCTGCGAGGGCGTGCATGAGGTGCATGCCATTGAGTACTTCACTGCAGGATGCCGAGAGGGCACCCTCCTCAAGCACAGGCTTCTCTGCGATGAGCCAGAGACCCTCGACGAGCTGCTGATCATAGTAGACAAATATGCCACGGCCGACTCCTCCATGAAGACGGAGATCCAAGTTAGTGTGACAGGCAAGGTGGCTCCTCAGGCTCCTCGAACCCCGGCTGGAGATGCCAGTCGGTGTCAACAACAGAACGACCACAAGCGCAAAGCCCCACAGTGGCTTCCACCAGCCGGCAGGTGGCGACAGTCAAAGACCAGCAGCCGGAAGGGCCGCCTCCGCCCAAACGTCAGAAGGGCGGCAAGCCCAACTGGCTGTCGGCTTTCTCATATGAGCAGACTTTGGATGGACCCTGCAAATTCCATAGTGGCGCGAAGCCGTCCAACCATACCACTTGGAAGTGCCACTGGCTCACCAGGATCGCCAAGGGAGACGACCTCTTGCCTCCCCCACCTGTTGGGCAGCCGCCTCCTCCCCCGCCCCAGCAGCCGGTGGTCAGACCAATCGGTGCGATACAAGACGAGTATCCAGAAGAGCATGGAACCTATGTCGTGTTCACCAGCATGGCCGATGATCGACACAACAGGTGGCTGCAGCGGCAAGAGGTGAATGCAGTAGCATCTGAGACACCAGAGTTCATGCATTGGTCTGAGAAGCCCATCAGCTGGAGCAGAGCTGACCACCCGGAAGTAATGCCCAAACCCGGCCCCTATGCCTTGGTTTTGGACGCCACCTTTGCCATAGAAAAGCAAGCTGCTCGCTTCTCCAGAGTCCTAATAGAGGGCGGCAGCAGCATCAACATCTTGTACAAGGATACCATGCGGAAATTAGGATTCAGACAGAGGCAGCTTCAATCCAGCCGGACAGTGTTCCATGGCATAGTTCCTGCCTTTCCTGCTCACCAATCGGCAAGATTTTGATTGATGTCCTCTTTGGAGACAAAGATCATTTCCGCCGAGAGTCAATTTGGTTCGGGGTGGTGGACCTTGAGAGCCCATACCATGCGTTACTTGGCCGGCCTGCCCTGGCCAAGTTCATGGTTGTCCCCCATTATGCCTACCTCAAGATGAAGATGCCGAGTTCCAAGGGGATCCTGACCATAACTGGCGACTACAAGAAGTCGTTTGCCTGTGCGGCAGAAAGAAGTCGGCTGGCCGAGTCCCTCGTGATCGTAGCTGAGAAGCAGCTCCTTGATCGGGTTGTGGCAATGGCAAGCAAGCAGCCAGAGATGTCGCCCGATCCCAAGGAGTCGAAAGCTGAGGGCTCGTTCAAGCCGGCCAAAGAAACGAACAAGATACCCTTGGACGCGAAACACCCGGAGAGGTACGTTGTCGTAGGTGCAAACCTCGACAGCAAATAGGAAGACGAGCTCGTCGATTTCCTCCGTGAGAATCGGGACATCTTTGCATGGTCCCCCAAAGACAAGCCAGGTGTCCCGACGGATTTCGCCGAGCACAAATTACATGTCCGGTCCGACGCCAAGCCAGTCAGGCAGCCCTTGCGCCGGTTGTCAGAAGAGAAGAGAAGAGAAGAGATGTTGGAGAAGAGATAGCCCGGCTACTGGTAGCCGGCTTCATCATGGAGGTGTTCTTTCCAGAATGGCTAGCCAACCCGGTCCTGGTGCTGAAGAAGAACAAGCAATGGCGAATGTGTATTGACTACACTAGCCTCAATAAAGCATGCCCCAAGGACCCGTTCGCTTTGCCAAGGATCGACCAAGTGATAGACTCCACAGCCGGATGCGAGCTGTTAAATTTCTTGGATGCATATTCGGGAATCGGGATATCACCAGATCAAGTTGAACCCGGCCGATAGGCTGAAGACCGCCTTCATCACGCCGTTTGGAGCCTTTTGCTACTTGACCATGACGTTCGGCTTGAGGAACACCGGCGCCACCTTCCAACATTGCATGCAGAAGTGCCTCCTCAAGCAATTCGGCAGAAATGCCCACATTTACGTGGACGATGTGGTGGTGAAGACGGAGAAGCATGGAACACTGCTAGAAGACCTCAAGGAGACCTTTGAGAACTTACGTCGATTTCAAATCAAGCTCAACCCGAAGAAATGCGTCTTCGGAGTACCAGCCGACCAGCTTCTTGGCTTCCTGGTCTCTGAACGCGGCATAGAGTGCAACCCTGTGAAGATCAAGGCCATTGAAAGGACGGAGGTACCCAGCCGACTGCTGGACGTACAAAAGTTCATCGGCTGTTTGGCATCCATCAGCCGATTCATCAGTCGGCTGGGCGAGAAGGCTCTCCCCCTATACCAACTCATGAAGAAGTCCACTTTTTTCCAGTGGAACCACAACGCGGACGAAGATTTTCTCCAACTGAAGAAGATGTTGACTACTCCACCTGTCCTGGCGGCTCCGACTCCTAAGGAACCCATGCTCCTCTACATCACCGCCACCAGCCGAGTAGTCAGCATAGTCATCGTAGTAGAGCGCAAGGAGGAAGGCAAGGCACTACCAGTCCAGAGACCGGTATATTATTTGAGTGAAGTACTATCGACCTCCAAGCAAAACTACCCCCACTACCAGAAGATGTGCTACGGCGTGCACTTTGCCGCCAAGATATTGAAGCCTTACTTTCAAGAGCAACCAATCACTATGGTTTGCACGGCTCCACTAGTCGAGATCATCGGGAGCCGGGATGCTTCAGGCCGAGTGGCCAAATGAGCCATAGATTTGGCCCCCTACACCATCCACTACCAGCCTCGCACCGCCATCAAGTCGCAAGCGCTGGCCGACTTCCTCGTCGACTGGGCTGAGACCCAGTATCTGCCGCCAGCGCCCGACTCCACCCATTGGCGAATGCATTTTGACGGCTCCAAGATGCACACCGGCTTGGGAGCCGGCATCGTCCTCACCTCTCCCAAAGGCGACAAGCTCAAATATGTGCTGCAAATCCATTTTGCCACCTCCAACAACGTCACCAAATACGAGTCACTCATTCATGGGCTCCGGCTGGCCAAAGAGCTCGGCATTCACCGGATCCTGTGCTATGGTGACTCCGACTTGGTGGTCCAGCAGTCGTCAGGTGATTGGGACGCCAAAGACGCAAACATGGCGAGCTACCGCTTCCTCGTACAGCAACTCAGTGGATATTTTGAGGGGTGCGAGTTTCTCCATGTGCCAAGAAACGACAACGACCAAGCAGACGCCCTGGCACGAATCGGCTCCACCCGTCAAGCAATACCGTCCGGTGTCGCCCTTCAGCGCCTCCTCAAGCCGTCTGTCAAACCATCACCAGAGTCAGACTCTATCTTCGTGTCGGCTCCTCCTGAAGCAGTCGGATCCGGCTCGAGGACCCCCGCAAACGGCACGAGTATTCCGGCAGGCGGCACGGGGATCATGGCAGTCGTACCCGGCCAGGGTACTGCGGCGGTCGGCCCGGAGACTCCAGAGCCCGGCCCGGGGACTACACCAATCGGCCCGGGGACTTCATCGACACAGCAAGCGGCTGCCGACTCCAACCCACCGCCTCCCGGCCCATCCGCCCTCGTCCAAGTCGCAGTCCTAATAGTTGTAGAAATTGCAGCCCCTTCGTGGGCCCAGCCCATCCTCAAATTCCTCGTGAACAAAGAGCTGCCAACTGATGAGATCTTAGCTCGACAAGTGCAACGCCGGGCGGCAGCCTACACCATAGTCAACAGAGAGCTTGTAAGGCGCAGTGTCATTGGTGTCTACCAGCGCTGCGTGGAGCTGGAGCAAGGCTAAGCAATTCTCAAGGACATCCATCAAGGCGAGTGTGGCCACCACACGGCTTCAAGAGCACTCATCGCCAAAGCCTTCCGCCATGGTTTCTTCTGGCCGACTGCTCTTGAAGACGCCAAGGCCTTGGTCCAAAAATGCAAAGGGTGCCAGAAGTTCCGCTCCAAGCCACATCGGTCGGCTTCTGCACTCAGGACTATTCCCATTGTCTGGCCCTTTACTATTTGGGGCCTGGACATGGTGAGACCATTCAAGACGGCACGAGGCGGCTTGACTCACTTACTTGTCGCAGTGGACAAGTTCACCAAGTGGATAGAAGCAAAACCAATCAAGAAGTTGAATGGTCCCACTGCTGTGACTTTCATCTCCGACATCACAATTCGGTACGGCATACCGCACAGCATCATCACCGACAACGGCACAAACTTTACCAAAGGTGCCTTGGCCCGTTTCTGCGCGACGCAGGGCATCCGACTGGACTTAGCGTCTATTGCCCATCCGCAGTCCAACGGCCAGGTAGAGTGAGCAAACGGCCTAATCCTGTCTGGCATCAAGCCTCGACTGGTCGAGCCTCTGGAGCGCTCGGCCGGATGCTGGCTTGACGAGTTGCCAGCCGTCCTCTGGAGCCTACGCACAACTCCAAACAAGTCAACCGGCTTCACGCCCTTCTTCCTCGTCTACAGTGCCGAAGTCGTCATCCCAACGGACATAGAATTCGACTCCCCTCGAATCACCATGTACACCGAAGAGGAAGCAGAAGAAGCACGTCAAGACGGCGTCGATCCGCTGGAAGAGAGCCGGCTATTGGCACTCAGCCGGTCCAGCATCTACCAACAGAGCCTGCGCTGATACTACAACCGAAAGGTCAAGCGGAGATCTTTCCAAGAAGGAGACCTTGTGCTCCGGCTGATTCAGCGAACAGCCGGCCAGCACAAGCTCTCAGCACCTTGGGAAGGCCCTTTCATCATTAGCAAAGTGTTGGGCAACGACTCCTACTACCTGATCATTGCTCAGAAGCCCCGAGCACGCAATAGGGACGACTCCGGCAAAACGGAGCGGCCATGGAATGCAAACCTCCTCCGAAGATTTTACAGTTAATGCAGTATGTACCATGCTACCTTTTATATTAAAGTACGAAGACCTCGGGCCCCCCGAGAAGAGCTCGGGGACTGGCCTCTTTTATCTATATGATAAGAATTATGCCTATGAGTATGTTATTCTCTGTCATCCCGTCGAGCACCGGGTTCGACTAGTCAGCCCGGGGACTTGTCACCTTATCCTATGAAATGACTTCTTGCAGCCGGACAAGTAGTGTGTGGCACTTAAGCCGTCTCCTGTCAGAAGCTGCAGCTCGCGGAGCGACTGTCTGGTGGGCAGGAGTAAGGTAGAATGGGTGTCCACATGAAAAATGGCTAAGGACTCAAAGCATGTACATAGTTTAAGCCGGCTTCCAGCCTTTTACAACCGACTCTTGAGCAGCTGGCTTGCCGTTTTCTAATTAACATGCTAAAAAACTCTAAACGGCTAAGTACTTGCCTTCCCAAAGAAGCTAAGTACTTGATCCAACAACAGTCCGCAGAGCGGCTACCCGACTGGCAAGACGGCAACCAAGGGAAGGCGGCAAAGGAAAAAGCCAAAGAGCAATAAACAAGAAGAGATAGAACACGGAGAAATATTTACATAGAAAAGGCCCTTGGCCGAATCTTCAAAACAGAAGTTCAAGATACACCCCATGGGTGGAATTGTGCAAATTAACAAGTTCATCGAGACTATTAAACAGATAAAAACAAAGATGAAGTGGCAGCCTAGGAAACTACAGACGGATTCGGAGGACCGGAGGGGTCGGCGGTGCCAGTTCCCGGAGCGTCCGGCTGGTTGGTCTCCGCTTGGTCACCTCTGGCAGTAGCTGGCTCGGTTGGGCGCGGCTCATTGCTAGAGGCGCGGTCGAGCTGGGGCTGGCCGTCTGCTCCGACCTCTAGCTCCTCCTCCTCATCTCCTTCCTCCTCCTCGCTTTCTTCCTCGCCACTGGAGTCAATCACCTCCGCCGAGTCCTCGTCGTCATTCGGGTTCAGCCTGAACCACTCCGGCAGCGCCTCCTCGCCGTTCTCAGCCTGCTCTGGGACGAAGACGCTGGTGTCAGTGTATTCGGCGATCGACGCTGCGCGCTTGACGAGATCGTCTTCCACGACCGCCAACTCCGCCTGAGCTTCTAGCCGGAACGTGGCTAGCTGGGCTAGACTCAGCCTAGGATACCACGCCTTGGCGAACTCTAAGGCCCGGCGCGCTTCAGCCCGGGCCGAAGAGCCCTTCCAGGCCTCAAGGCGGCCAGCCGCTACCTCCAGCCAGTCGGCAGTCCGACTGGGGGTGCGCGGTGCCTGCATATCCGGCCACAGGGCAGCAATCGCCTGGGCGCCGACACGTTGAAGCCAGCGCAGCATCCGGTGAGCCGGCCGAAGGCGGGCCTTGATGCTCAGGATCGGCTCGCCAAGAGTTCGGGGGGCGTCGGTGGCGATCTGCGCCGTCCGCCCTCCGCCCTTCGTGATCCGCTTCGATGGCTTGGTTGGCAGCGACCGAGTGGCCGGGGAAGAAGTCTGTCAAGGCAGAAGAACGAAGAACAAGATTAAAGACTATAGGTCGACTCAACTAGCAGTCGGCAACTTAGAAAAGGAAAATGAGGGGAAGCTCACCGTCGATGAGATCTTCGATCGCATGGAAGCCGGGGACCAGCGTCGCCTCCGTGTCTGTCCAGGAGGAGCGCTCGGACGCGAATTCGGCAAGGAGGGCGGTCTCCTTCTCCTCCACCTCCTTCTAGGCCTTCTTGAGCAGCTCCTTCTACTCTGCCAGCTGCGTAGCCAACCGGTCGCGCTCCTCCGCCAGATGGCCGCACTCCTCCTCCTTGACACGCAGCGCACTGTTGGCCTCGCCCAGCTGCTGCTGCAGGGCGGCGTTGGCCTCTTAAGAAGAAGAAGAGAAGGCGTCAGTTGTCAACTAGGAAGAAAGGTCGCTGGGGAGATCCGGCCTGACTGCTCAGCAGTCGGCCCGAATCTCAGGGACTATAGCCCGCGGGTCCGCCAACGTGCCCCCGCGAAGAAAGGAATCATCAACAAAGAAGAATAGTCACCGGGGAGATCCGGCCCGACTGCTCAGCAGTCGGCCCTAATCTCGGTGACTACAGTCAGCGGGTGCACCAGCGCGCCCCCGCAGAGAAGGAAGAGGACTCACCCCGGCAGTCCAACAAGTCGGCGGTCCGCTTGGCCAGCTCCTCAACGTTGGCGTTGAAGGCGGTCACGCAAAGATTGTGGTAATCCTGCAACAAAATTTCAGACAAAGTGTTGGTACTTGGAACTCGCCGATTAGACTTCTGAGCCGCCTACTCAGCAGCCGGCCTGAAACTCACCCTCGGCTCAGAGCTTGGCTTGGACGTCCATAAGCGCCCGGTTCAACGGACCCGTCCTGCCTCCTGGCACCCACCTAGTGGGCGCAGCGCTCGTCGCCTCGATGTCTGGGATCGTGGAGCTCGTGGCGCCGGTCTCCAGCGGGCGCGGCACCGAGGCCGCCTTCACGAGACGGCGGCGCGTCGGTGTGCTGACCTCGAGAGACAGGACCGTCGCCACCACGTTTTCAGTTGGCGGCACCGGCGGGTCCGCCGGCTGCCCGCCTGGCGCGCTCCCGGACCGCAGCGGTGGCGGCACGATTACGTCTGGCGTGGCGATGTCGTCACTGTCCCTCTCCATGATCGGGTTCTCGTTGCCGACTTCCCAAGTCTGCACCGTGAACTCCGGTGGTGGTGGCGCAGAGTTCAGAGGGACGATGAACACCGCCGACTGGCGGTGTGCGGCTTCTTCAGCATGCTTCTTCTCCGCATCGGCGGCCTCGGCTTCCACCAGCTTCTTCTGGGCGGCCTCCGCCTTGTCAGCTTTCGCCTTCTTCAGGCGGGCGGCTTCCCGCTCCTCCCGCGCCTCCCGCGTGTTCCACTCCGTTGCTACCCGGAGGTCGGCAGCCGGATCAATCCGCTGGGTAGTGGAGGAGGTCTCCACCGACTTCATGATGGAGTCGGCGGCCGACTTCTCAAGAGAGAGCAGAGCCCTAAAGTCAAGAATGTAAAGCAAAGGAATCTCAGACGGAGTCAACGAAGAAAAAGTGAAGGTGCAAAGGAAGGTAGCACTTACGCAGAAGCTAGCTATGGCATCTTCACCACCTTGCAAAAGCGGTTGGCCTTTGCGGCCGCTTCGTCCCGCTTGGTTGCCACGGCTAAGCCCTTGGGCTTCTTCGGCTGGCTGCCGAACAGGCTCGTCCTGGCCCTGCGCTTCTTAGCGCCACCTTGGGAGTCTGGTGCGGCGGACGAGCTTGCACCCGGCTGGCCGTCTCCTGGCTGGTGGCGTGGGGCGACCTCCTCATCATCGTCAAGACAGTCCTCGAGACTAGCCCCAAGTCTCGTGCCACCCATTGTGCCGCCTCCTCCCTCGGCGTCATCCTCCAGGGCCGCCGCCCCCAAGTCGGGGTCGTCAACATCGCTCTCCGCCCGATCGGGGAGGAATTTGCGGTACGGCCCCACGGTGCCAGCTGCTGGCTGGAGGAGGGGGTTCTGACCAAAGCCGACTGGTCAGATCGGACAAGACGGACTCGGCAACAAAGAAGTCGAGAGAGTCAAAGAAAAAGAGAAAAAGAAGCGACTCACCAGAGGCGGAGGGGCGGCATGTGGATACTGCTCCTTACTTAACTGCCACTCTTCTTTGAGGTCGCAACTCGCAAGATAATTCACCATGTAGGCTACCTCCTACACCGCAGCGCTCGACGTGGCTTGAGGCGCAGCGACGAGAGGGAAAAGAAGAAGTATGAGGAGGCGGGGCGCACATGCTCCGCCGCTCCCCCTCCTCCCCTACTTATAGACTCATGGGCTGCGAAGCCGAGGGGGCGCTTGTGGGATCTACTGCGCCCACTACCCCGTGCCCCCCACGTTTATCGCCCAAAGTTACTGCACGTAGTAACTCCGCGGGAACCTCAACCTTCCACCCAAGCCGCAGCGGATCCGCTTGCGCACCGAGGCACGGTAGTGGCAAGCCCCACCTGTAGGCATGTCCCGTCGCGCATATGGGAGAGCGGACTGGCCCAGCCGCTCGTTGCCACGTGACGGGCCCGAAACGGGCGGCGGCCTGGAAGCTTAGCCAGTACGCCACTGGGATCCCGCCGGGGCATTCGAAAATTTTGGACGAGTCAAAATTGGGCGGGCCCGACTCCTGCCAATCGGCCCGGCAGAAATCGAACGAGGTTTTCACCTCAAGCACTCGGAGAAAGAAACTGCTGAGGCTCCTCGGCTGATCGTCCGTGGCGCCTCATCAGCTTCAGGGACTACTGTCGGAGTAATGGGCCACGGGTAGGCTAACCCGAGGCCCAAAACCTTTCAAGACATCGGGGCTGACTGCGCCCCTCGAGACACCAGATGAAGAGCCGCCTTCTGGAGGACGGCTGAAGGAACAGTCGGCTGCCCGCATGTAGCCGAGTCCTAGAGGTGAGGTCAAGACCGGCCGACTCCCGCCTGGCGGCTTCCAGAGAAGCCGGCCACGGGGAGTCGGCCCACGGCACCAATGAAGCCCATGCCCTCATCAGGGGTGATGGGACGCGGAGTGGCAACAGTGAAGCCCACTCCCTCCCCTTTCCAGGGGATGGCTAGGCTACAGTGCATCGTACCAACGGAGATCTCCGTCTGGCGTGACACTGTTGCCATGCCATCCCTGACATCAGCAACAGTGGGCGGAGTCCTGTGCCCACGACGGCCTGTCAGTACGGTCCACGGACGACGGGCCCTACCGGTCAGCGAGAGTCCAGAAGACGGCAAGAGTGCCACTAGTCGGACCCGTAGGGAGCCGGCCCCCGGGAGTCGGCCCGCCCTCCCACGGGTTCCCCGCGCCATTGACCAGATGAGACAGGGAGTGGCTACAGTGATCACCCGCCAGACGGCGAGGCTGTAGCCACGACCCCATGACCAAGCCTGCGTCATTAGAAGCAAAGCTACAGTAATCAACAGCCGGCAAGACCCGCAAGCGGCGGGTACGACCTGTCGGCTCCGTACCAGACCAGTCGGCGGGGCCCACTAGTCGACGGGCCCCAGCAGTCGGCGAAAGGGTCGACAGGTGAAGAGATTGACGGCTGGGCCCTGCGCCTAGTCAGTTTACCATTGTAACCTTGGGGGTAGGCCTATATAAACCCCCAGGGCACCCATGCAAAGGGGTTTCGACCCATTAGAACTAGACCAGATCATAGAGGGGGGAGAGCTAGCCCTGCCTTCTCCTACCTTCAGCATACAGCTCGAGGAGCGCCCTTGTATTCACTTTGCCTTAATGACCATGCGAAGACCCCGCAGAGCAGTACTAGGGGTGTTATCTCCTAGGAGAGCCCCGGGCCTAGGTAAAGTACGTCGGTGTTCGTGTCTATGCCTCATCCCGTTTCCGGGCACCGGCGACGTTCTACTCACTCCCACCATGATAAGCCATCCATTGGCATATGTCGCACCCAACCCCCGACACTTTGCACCTCCATAAACGAGAAACATATCCTTAGTCCTTTTCAGGTATTTCAGGATGTTCTTGACCGTTGTGCAATGATCCACTCCTGGATGGTACCTCCCTGCTAAACTTATAGCAAGGCACACATCAGGTCTGGTACACAGCATTGCATACATGATAGAACCTATGGCTGAGGCATAGGGAATGACCTTCATTTTCTCTCTATCTTTTGAAGTGGTCGGGCATTGAGTCTAACTCAACTTCACACCTTGTAACATAGGAAAGAACCCTTTCTTTGACTGATCCATTTTGAAGTTCTTCAAAACTTTATCAAGGTATGTGCTTTGTGAAAGTCCAATTAAGCGTCTTGATCTATCTCTATAGATCTTGATGCCCAATATATAAGCAACTTCACCGGGGTCTTTCATTGAAAAATTCTTATTCAAGTATTGATACGTCTCCAATGTTTCTATAATTTTTATTGTTCCATGCTATTATATTATCAATCTTGGATGTTTTATAATCATTTTATAGTAATTTTATATCATTTTTTGGTACTAACCTATTTGACATAGAGCCAAGTGCAAGTTGCTATTTTTTTCCATGTTTTTTACATCGCAAAAAATTAATATCAAACGGAGTCCAAATGCCACAAAACTTTAGAGATTTTTTATGGGCCAGAAGGAACACAACGGGCCCTGGGTGCTCCTGGGGGGTGCTCTGAGGGTAGAACAACCCACCAGGGCGCGCCAGGAGGCCCAGGCGCGCCCTGGTGGGTTGTGCCCACCTCGGGTGCCCCTCAGACCGCCTCTTTGCTCTATAAATACCCCAATATTCCCAAAACCCTAGGGGAGTCGACGAAATATTGATCCAACCACCGCAAAGTCCAGAACCACCAAATCCAATCTAGTTACCATCTCGGATGGGGTTC
The DNA here is from genome assembly GCF_002162155.2 of Triticum dicoccoides. Lineage (NCBI taxonomy): Eukaryota > Viridiplantae > Streptophyta > Magnoliopsida > Poales > Poaceae > Triticum > Triticum dicoccoides. The sequence goes on along the minus strand of NC_041392.1, from coordinate 582,953,341 downwards.
ACCACCTCCATTGGTGTCTCTTCGATGATGCGTGAGTATTTCTTTGTAGACCTTCGGGTCCGTAGTTAGTAGCTAGATGGCTTCCTCTCTCTCTCTCTCTCTTCATTCTCAATACAATGGTCTATTGGAGATCCATATGATGTAACTCTTTTGCAGTGTGTTTGTTGGGATGGATGAACTTTGAGTTTATGATCAGATCTATCTCTTTTTATATCCATGAAAGTATTTGAGTTTCTTTGATCTCTTTTATGCATGATTTCTTATAGCCTCATATTTCTTCTATGATATTTGGGTTTTGTTTGGCCAGCTTGATCTATTTATCTTGCAATGGGAAGAGGTCCTTTGTAGTGGGTTCAATCTTATGGTGCTTGATCCCAGTGACAGAAGGGGAACCGACACGTATGTATCGTTGCTACTAAGGATAAAACGATGGGATCTATCTCTACATAGATAGATCTTGTCTACAACATTTCATCGTTCTTATTGCATTACTCTGTTTCTCCATGAACTTAATACACTAGATGCATGCTGGATAGCAGTCGATGTCTGGAGTAATAGTAGTAGATGCAGGCAGGAGTCGGTCTACTAATCTTGGACTTGATGCCTATGTAATGATCATTGGCTGGATATCGTCATGAGTATTTGAAGTTCTATCAATTTCCCAATAGTAATTTGTTCACCCACCGTTTGCTATTTTTCTCGAGAGAAGCCACTAGTGAAACCTACGGCCCCGGGTCTCTTTCTCTTATTATTTGCCTTTGCGATCTATTTTCCTTTGCGTTTATTTTCAGATCTACTAAACCAAAAACCCAAAAATACCTTGCTGCAATTTATTCTTATTTATTTTATTTGGCGTTCGATCTATCAATCTACTACAAATTTACCTCACGTCCGTTTGCGAGAAGTTGTTATTTGTGTGCAGATGTTGTTTATGTTGTGTTGCTTGGTTCTCCTATTGGTTCGATAACCTTGGTTTCACATCTGATGGAAATACCTACCGCCGATGTGCTGCATCGTCCCTTCCTCTTTGGGGAAATACCGACGTAGCTGCAAGCGACATCAAGTATCCGTTTATGCTATCCAAAAACTAAGTATTATTTCCAATCAACAATATGCCATCCATATATAATATTAGAAATTCTACAGAGCTCTCACTCGCTTTCTTGTAAATACATGCTTCTCCAAAAGTCTGTATAAAACCATATGTTTTGATCACACTATCAAAGCGTATATTCCAACTCTCAGAGGCTTGCACCAGTCCATAAATGGATCGCTGCAGCTTGCACACTTTGTTAGCACCTTTAGGATTGACAAAACCTTCTGGTTGCATCATATACAACTCTTCTTTAAGATATCCATTAAGGAATGTAGTTTTGACATCCATTTGCCAAATTTCATAATCATAAAATGTGGCAATTGCTAACATGATTCGGACAGACTTAATCATCGCTACGGGTGAGAAGGTATCATCATAGTCAACTCCTTGAACTTGTCGAAAACCTTTCGCAACAGGTCGAGCATTGTAGACAGTAATATTACTCTCAGCGTCAGTCTTCTTCTTGAAGATCCATTTATTCTCTATGGGTTGCCGATCATCGAGCAAGTCAACCAAAGTCCACACTTTGTTCTCATACATGGATCCCATCTCAGATTTCATGGCCTCAAGCCATTTTGTGGAATCTGGGATCATCATCGCTTCCTCATAGTTCGTAGGTTCGTCATGGTCAAGTAATGTGACCTCCAGAACAGGATTACCGTACCACTCTGGTGCGGATCATACTCTGGTTAACCTACAAGGTTCAGTGGTAACTTGATCTAAAGTTTCATGATCATCATCATTAGCTTCCTCACTAATTGGTGTAGGAATCACTGGAACTAATTTCTATGATGAACTACTTTCCAATTCGGGAGAAGGTACAATCACCTCATCATGTTCTACTTTCCTCCCACTCACTTCTTTCGAGAGAAACTCCTTCTCTATAAAGGATCCATTCTTAGCAACGAATATCTTGCCTTCGGATCTGTGATAGAAGGTGTACCCAACAGTCTCCTTTGGGTATCCTATGAAGACACATTTCTCCGATTTGGGTTCGAGCTTATCAGGTTGAAGCTTTTTCACATAAGCATCACAGCACCAAACTTTAAGAAACGATAGCTTAGGTTTCTTGCTGAACCACAGTTCATATGGTGTCATCTCAACGGATTTAAATGGTGCCCTATTTAACGTGAATGCAGTCGTCTCTAAAGCATAACCCCAAAACGATAGCGGTAAATCAGTAAGAGACATCATAGATCGCACCATATCTAATAATGTACGGTTACGACGTTCGGACACACCATTACGATGTGGTGTTCCAGGTGGGGTGAGTTGTGAGACTATCCCAAATTGTTTCAAATGAAGACCAAACTCATAACTCAAATATTCACCTCCACGGTCACATCATAGAAACTTTATTTTCTTGTTACGATGATTTTCCACTTCACTCTGAAATTCTTTGAACTTTCAAATGTTTCAGACTGATGTTTCATTAAGTAGATATACCCATATCTGCTCCAATCATCTGTGAAGGTAAGAAAATAACGATACCCGTCGTGAGCCTCAACACTCATTGGACCGCATACATCAGTATGTATTATTTCCAATAAGTCAGTTGCTCGCTCCATTGTTCCGGAGAACAGAGTCTTAGTCATCTTTCCCATGAGGCATGGTTCGCAAGCATCAAGTGATTCCAAAAGCCCATCAGCTTGGAGTTTCTTCATGTGCTTTACACCAATATGACCTAAACGGCAGTGATACGTCTCCAACATATCTATAATTTATGAAGTATTCATGCTGTTTTAATATCATTCTTGGGTGTTTTACAATCATTTTATAGCAACTTTATATCATTTTTTGGGACTAACCTATTGACCCAGTGCCCAATGCGAGTTGCAGTTTTTTGCTTGTTTTTTACATCGTAGAAAATCAATATCAAACGGAGTCCAAACACCGCGAAACTTTTTAGAGAATTTTTATAGACCAGAGCACCCAGGATGGGCCAGAGCAGCACCTGGGGGGTGCCTTGTCGGGGATATACCCTGCGGCGTAACCCGGCCGGACTTGGCACTTCATCGGTAACCCGCCGGAGGACTGGCGGTTCACTAGCTGGCGATTCACCAGCTTGGTGACTCATTGGTGACCCGGTGGGTGGTTTAGATGGATGACGAGGCCCAAGGCCCAGAAGGCCGGTTCATGTTATGGTGGGCCGGTTTACGAGGAAAGGCATAAGGAGTTTTCCCTTAAGGGGGCAAACTAGGATTCCACTTGTAACAGACTAGTCCTAATCCTAATAGAACTCCACATGTAACCCGCCCCTTCAGCTTATATAAGGAGGGGCAGGGCACCCCAAGAGGGAGAAGCCACAAGCAAGAAGATAATCTCTAGGGCTAGACACAACTAGGAGAGCCGGTTTACGGCGGCTCCCTCGTGATCATAATGAGACCTAGCCGCAAACAACATGTAGGGCTATTCCGGATGATGTTTCCCGGGGCCCGAAACTATCTAAACCCTTGTCTTATGTGTTGATCCGCCTCGCGTCTCTCGATTCCGACCAACCCCTTCAAGCTACCGCATAGATGCGTTGGCCTCACGATTAAGTCCTCACACTAGGACATCTGCCGTGACAATTCCACGACAGTTGGCGCCCACCGTGGGGCCTGCGCACGATGGTGTTGAGTTCTTGGAGGGCGCTATCCCAGGGATCGAGAAGTTCCGCCCAGCTCATTGAAGAGTTCCGGACGGTTCGCAAAAGAATTCCGACCGGCTCGAGCAAAGGTTCCGTCTGAATCACCAAAAGGTTCCGCCGGCTCATCGGAAGGTTCTAGCTGGATTATTGAAAATTTCTGAGCACTTCAACATAAGGTTCCGTCTGAATCACCAAAAGGTTTCGATCGCCTCGATGAAAAGTCCTGTCCGAATCACCAAAGGGTTCCAGCCGAATCGCCGAAAGATTCCGTCCGAGTCGATAAAAAATTCTGACTTAGATTACGAAATATTCTGGCCAGATTATCAGAAAGTTCCGGTTCAAAGGTTTCGGATTATTAGAAAGTTCTGGTTCAAAGGTTCCGGATTATCAAAAGTTCCGACTGGATTATCAAGAGGTTTCAGTTTAAAAGTTCCAGATTATCAAAAGTTCCGGTCGAATTATCAAGAAGTTCTGGTTCCAGAAATTCCGGTTCAAAAAGTTCCAGTCGGGTTATGTGGAGACCTCAGGCACTAGAAGACACAGAACCAATCAACTCTTGTATCAAAATAAAAAGCATCACTATGCATTATCCAGCGTCAGCATCCGGCAAAAAATACCAGGTGTTATTTTTCCTATGTATTTTATCAGTACATGTTAATTCATCCGACAACAATTACTCTAGTATGTAATGTTTTTACACAGGGCAACTATTAAAAAAGGGTGGGGGTATACCACGGATGCATGTTCGGCTATGTCGCAAGGCTTCACGGACAAGCGTGTCATGGTTCGGTTTACATCAAGGCGCCGGCCGACTCGCCCGCCCGCCCTCGCGATCAGTTCACGCGTCTGCATCGGCTTACAATGAGGAGGACAATTTGCTCGTCCGCACTGGCTTATAAACGCCGCAGCCGATTCATCTGTCTGCTTCTGCGGCCGATTCACCCGTGAGGGATTTCAGTTTCACCTAGTGATCATCAACTTCATGGCTGATTATTTTTCGGCCTAAACACATCAGGTGATGTCCATATAAAATATATTTTATTAGCACATATTATTTTTGTCAAAAATCAGTTTATCTTTGCCTTGGTCTGCAATATTGTTTATGTAGCACAATTATTCACTGCAAAAGCTATGGTTGTGTCATGGATGCATAAATCGCGCCACCATTATAAGGCGCTAGTATCTTACCATGCCATCAAGATCGATGAATATATGTGCAAGCCGCCATTCTGCAGACCGGTTTACATCAATATGATGTGGCTAACTCGCCCGTCCACGCCGGTTTACAATGTCGCGGCCGATTCATGTGTCTGTGCCGCCTCTGAAGCCGTGGTCGTCTTTGTCGTCCGTCTCCTGAGACCTGGTTTACATCAACACATTGGGTCGCATCTGTTTGCATGAGCTGTTTATTAAGTATAAATCTAGTCACTGCTCGGGTAGCCCAGTTTTCTTTCAAATTGGAGGCAAATTATCATCAACCGCCGTTTGCACTGGATGGCTCAATGAGCAGGCGCACAAGTTGCCGCCACTGCAGTTTGGTTGACTTCAAATGGCCAGTTGGAAGGAACCATTGGCCGAGTTGCTGACACGGCTCATATGGGATCATTTATAACCCGCCGCAGTCACCTCAACTTTCTGTGGATTCACATCGTGCTATCAACACCAATGATATACACCTTACGCCGATTTATATCATGGTCAAATATGGAGAATCTCAAGCCAACTCGTCGAGTCAGTTTGAGACTCGAGGGCTACGATGACATGACTCAGCAAATCTTGCTAGTTTCAGCAAATTTAAGAACCCCAGGACGATGGAGGGAAAGATAACCTGGTCCCGGAGGCTACTACCATATTGATGAAAATTTAAAGGCCGTCTGAAAAATTCTGGTTCAAAATGAAGAATGTCGGTTTAAAATCTGGTTCAAGGGAAATCTGTTCTCCCATAAAGCTCTGAAGCTTTCAAATCCGGTTTAAGAATTTCTGGTTCAAAAAAGAATTAACTTCTGATACGTCTCCAACGTATCTTTAATTTTTGATTGCCCCATGCTATATTATCTATAGACAATATTGGGCTTTATTATCCACTTTTATATTATTTTTGGGACTAACCTATTAACCGAAGGCCCAGCCCAGATTTGCTGTTTTTTTGCCTATTTCGGTGTTTCGAAGAAAAGGAATATCAAACGGAGTCGAAACGGAACGAAATCAACTAGAGAAGTTATTTTTGGAAGGAAAGCTACTGGAAAAGCTTGGAGTGCACGTCAAGAAAGAAGGGAGGTACCCACGAGGGTGGGGGCGCGCCCACCCCCCCTAGGGCATGCCCCCTGCCTCGTGGCCCCCCCTTCGGTCCACCGACGTACTTCTTTCACCCATATATACCTACGTACCCTAAAACTTCCAGAACAAACAATAGATCGGGAGTTCCGCTGCCAGAAGCCTCCGTAGCCACCGAAAGCCAATCTAGACCCGTTCCGGCACCCTGTCGGAGGGGGAATCCCTCTCCGGTGGCCATCTTCATCATCCCGGTGCTCTCCATGACGAGGAGGGAGTAGTTCTCCCTCGAGGCTGAGCGTATGTACCAGTAGCTATGTGTTGGATCTCTCTCTCTCGTCTTCTTGAGGTGATACGATCTTGATGTATCGCGAGCTTTGCTATTATAGTTGGATCGTATGATGTTTTCTCCACCCTCTACTCTATTGTAATGGATTGAGTTTCCCCTTTGAAGTTATCTTATTGGATTGAGTCTTTAAAGATTTGAGAACACTTGATGTATGTCTTGCCGTGCGTATCTGTGGTGACAATGGGATATCACGTGATTCACTTGATGTATGTTTTGGTGATCAACTTGCGGGTTCCTCCCATGAACCTATGCATAGGGGTTGGCACACGTTTTCGTCGTGATTCTCCGGTAGAAACTTTGGGGCACTCTTTGAGGTCCTTTGTGTTGGTTGAATAGATGAATCTGAGATTGTGTGATGCATATCATATAATCATACCCACGGATACTTGAGGTGACATTGGAGTATCTAGGTGACATTAGGGTTTTGGTTGATTTGTGTCTTAAGGTGTTATTCTAGTACGAACTCTAGGGCTGTTTGTGACACTTATAGGAATAGCCCAACGGATTGATTGGAAAGAATAACTTTGAGGTGGTTTCGTACCCTACCATAATCTCTTCGTTCGTTCTCCGCTATTAGTGACTTTGGAGTGACTCTTTGTTGCATGTTGAGGTGTGATCCAATTATGTTATTATTGTTGAGGGAACTTACAGTAGCGAAAGTATGAACCCTAGGCCTTGTTTCAACGCATTGCAATACCGTTTACGCTCACTTTTATCATTAATTACCTTGCTGTTTTTATATTTTCAGATTACAAATACCTTTATCTACTATCCATATTGCACTTGTATCACCATCTCTTCGCCGAACTAGTTCACCTATACAATTTACCATTGTATTGGGTGTCTTGGGGACACAAGAGACTCTTTGTTATTTGGTTGCAGGGTTGCTTGAGAGAGACCATCTTCATCCTACGCCTCCTATGGATTGATAAACCTTAGGTCATCCACTTGAGGGAAATTTGCTACTGTCCTACAAACCTCTGCACTTGGAGGCCCTACAACGTCTACAAGAAGAAGGTTGTGTAGTAGACATCAAGCTCTTTTCTGGCGCCGTTGCCGGGGAGGTGAGTGCTTGAAGGTATATCTTTAGATCTTGCAATCGAGTCTTTTAGTTTCTTTTTTTATTACTAGTTTAGTTTTTAAAAGAAAACTATAAAAAAATGGAATTGAGTTTGTCTCATACACTTCACCTTTTTAATATCTTTCGTGAGTATGATGGAAAGGATAATTGTGCTCAAGTGCTAGAAGAAGAAATCTATAAAATGTTTGGCACTAAATATTTGAATGATGAGCATGATTGCAATGTTGTTAGTACGAATACTTTGAATATCCATGATGCTAATGATATGCAAAGCCACAAGCTTGGGGAAGTTATGTTTGATGAAGATGATATTTTTGTCCCCCAAGTTTTGATGAGCAAATTTATTATGATGAAAGCATGCCTCCTATTTATGATGATTATATTCATGAAAGTGGATTTGGAGAGGTCATGACTTTATTTTGTGATGAATCCACTATTCCCGAAGAGGTTCCAATTGATTATGAGAACAAAGTTGCTATCTATGATGATTATTGTGATGACTTGTATGCTATAAAGAATAATGATATCCATGAAACTTGTCATCATGATTTTAGTTATCAATTGGATTATGCCGCACATGATAATTATTTTGTTGAGTTTGCTCCCACTATTATTCACACTTTTCAAAATATCGGCCGATATACTGATAAATCGGCCGATTTATCGCTTATCAGGGTCTAACCAGTAAGATAAACGCATATCCCCTGAGTTTATCAGTCTGGCCGATTTATCGGCTGTCAGAGCGACTTATCGGCAGTCAGAGCAATTTTGGCCGGTAAATCCAGGGGGCCCACCTGTCTGAAATAACAAAAAAATCTCCTGTGGCGCACCGCCTTCCCCAGAACCCTCGCGCGGGACACATCCCTCCCAAGTCCTGATAGGGTTTGGCGTTTGGGCTTCGCCAGCAGCCGCTCCCCACGATTCACCATGCCGCCACCACCATGGTCTCCTCCTGCGGCCGGACCTTGCTCGCCCGCCCCTCACCTCGTCCCCCTGTCCAGCACCGCCCCGCACCTCGTCGGCTCATCCCCGTCTCCAGCACCGCCCCGCACCTCGCCCCTCATCTCATCCCCATCTCCAGCACCGGGCGGCCGCGCCCAGTCCTTGAGGATTCCACACAGCGGCGCCCCGTCCTTGAGGCTTCCACACGGCGGCGCCTAGGAGCAGGACGTCTGGAGCAGCTCCCCACCCACACCCCTCCCCAGGATCCAGCAACAGCGTGCCTCAACCCCCCGCCAACCCTTCGTCCACGATCGAGAGCAGCAGAAGCTCCACACGCCACGGCATGGATTCTTCTCATTCCTGATTCTATTCTCTGGAGAAGTAGTGATGCATGCTTGTTGATTTATTTTGGTTGAGTTATGTAGATGGCTGATTGTATTAGGCAGATTTTAATTATATTAGTCAATTATTGCTTCATTAGTAAACTATGTAGATGGCTGATACATGGTTGTTTCCTTTATTTATGTAGATGCTAATGCATGGTTGTTTCCTTTTATTTATGTAGGTGGCTGGTTCAAGTTCATCTCAAGTTGCAAGTTCATCACTTAAGAGGAAGTCGGATGACATGGCTTGGGAGTTTGCCGAGTTGATTGATCCTAGTGATCCACAAAGGCTCAAGTGCAAGCTTTGTGGAAAAGTTATGTCGGGAGGGGTCACTAGGATGAAGGAGCACATTGGGCAGATCAAAGGCACTGTGCCCAGCTGTATGAAAGCTACACAAGATCAGATTACTCGAGCTTTTGCATCACACGAGGCACCAAAGAGGAAGAAATTGGCAAAGCAAAAGCGTGAAGAAGAAGTTAAAGCTGCAGTCACCATAGAGGTCAACGAGGATGATCAAGAACAGCTGAATGAAGTTGGTGAAGGTACTCCAAAGAAGGGGCAATGGATCAATATCTTGCACCAATTGATCCTTCGATCCCGTTGAAATCTAAAAAACAGCAGACTATAAATGATAGTGTTGATAAGGAAAGAAGCTACAAAGTTGGGCAATATTTGGCTAGATGGATGTACAAGAAAAATGTACCCTTCAATGCTATCAATGATGATGATTTCAAACAGTTTTGTGAGGCTCTTGGTCGCTATGGTCCTAATTGGAAGCAACCCTCGCAATATATGATCAGGGAGAAGATGTTGGTGCAGGAGGTGGAAAGGACTAGGGATTTGTTGAAGCCACATGAGGTCGAGAGGGCGGATATGGGGCGCTCTATCATGACTGATGCTTGGACGGACAAGAAAAGGAGGAGCATCATGAACTTGTGCGTGCATTGCAAGTTGGGGACCGTCTATCTTGGATCAAAGGAGGCATCGGCCGATGCACATACAAGTCTATACATTTTCAATTATGTGGATGAATGCATTGAGAAAATAGGTATGAATCATCTTCAACTTGCTCTCATTCGTTTCTTTTCAAGTTTATTACTTGCTAAATTTTAGTACTTGCTTATTGCTTGATGAAAATTACTTATTGTGTTTTGTAGGTGCTGAAAATGTTGTGCAAGTAGTCACGGATAATGCTTCAAACAACATGGGAGCAAAGGTGATGTTGAAAGATAAAAGGCCCAAGTTATTTTGGACCTCGTGTGCAACTCACACCATCAACTTGATGGTAGAAGCGGTTGAAAAGTTGAAGCATTTTGGTTCTACAATAACCAAAGCTAAAGAAATGACTACTTTCCTTTATGCACATCATACTACATTGGCCTTGATTAGGTCCTATACAAAAAAGAGAGACATTGTTAGACCGGGGGTGACTAGATTTGCTTCAACATTTCTTACCTTGCAAAGTCTTGATGCTAAGAGGAAGCAACTAAAGGAAATGTGTTGTAGTGATACTTGGGAAGGATGCAAGCACACGAGAACAAAGAAAGGGAAGGTGGCTCATGCCATAATAATGAGTAGGGCATTTTGGAAAAATGTGTCTCTTTGCATTAAGGTATTGTTTACTAAACTTCAAATTGTGCTTGTGTATGTTGGAATGCATGTGTATATGTTAAATACTAATGTGGTGCACTTGTGCTTGGGTATGTTGGAAACTTGGAATGGAAGGTTTTTGAGCCATTGGTGAAGATACTTCGGTTGGCTGATGGCGATGGACAGTCCATGGCCTCTATGTATGGAGAAATAATAGAGGCAAAGAAGGCAATATTGGTGGCGGTTGATAATTCGGACAAGGACTATAAAGCGATCACAACGGCCATGGAGAGCAAGATGAATGGGAGGCTAGATACCCCATTGCACATGGCTGCATATGCCTTGAATCCATATTATAGTTATGCTACCACAAGCATCTTTAACGATGTGGAAGTCATGTCCGGCTTGATGGAAGTTATTGAGCAATTTTATCTCAATGATGATGAGAAGCAAAACAAAGTGCTTAACATTGACTTGCCCAAATTTAAAAATAAGGAAGGCATGTTTGGGAAGGTGGCTGCCACCAAAGCAATTAGCAATGCAAATTTCAATGCCGGTAAGCTTGTTCCCAAGATAATATTGTCATATTGCAATTCTGAATTTTTTGGGCTGATGCATAATACTTTCTATTTTTCCTTGAAATGTAGGGGAGTGGTGTGCAAATTATGGACTACAAACTCCTACATTGATGCACATTGCTTTGAGGATACTCAACTTGACCACAAGTTCATCCGGATGTGAAAGAAATTGGAGTGTTTTTGAACAAGTAAGTCTCAACTTGCAAATACTCAAATCTGATCCGTATATTATTTTTGACACAATGTAAATCACTAAGCTTCATTTCACAATTTTTAGGTGGATGCAAAGAGGAGAAATAAACTAGACGTGCATCGTAGGGACGATCTAGTTTATATTCAATTCAATGGAAGAATGATAGACAAGAGGAATAAGTACTCCTCATCTTGTGATGTTCTTCTTGGTGAAGATGCTTCCATGGCACAAGATTGGATATGTGAAGGTGCTTACGTTGATGCTGCGGAGGAGGTTGATGCAATGGGAGCTTCCGAGTTTGTTGAGCTACGTAGAAGTGCAAGAGTGAGAGAACTTCATGAAGTGGAAGAATTTGTTTCCGATGGGGAAGAATCTGATCACGGGCTTGTCAATGAGGATGACATAGACTTTGGGTCCGATGATGATGGGGTGATACAAGGTGCCAATGAAGATGAGAAGGGGGGCCTGATGGAGCCTTAATGGGGCTTCAAGCCTTCAATGCTTTGCACTATGTGTGCTTTTTTATGTTTGCTAGCTATTTATTTCAGTTGTGAACTTGTGACTAGTGAGAGAACTATGAACCACTATGTGTGTTGTTTGCTAGTTTCCTATTTTGCTTTGTCGTGCAATGATGCAACTATGCAAAGCTATGGTTATTTATGACCTTACTATGTAATATGTATTGTTGGACTATGTTTATTTCTCATTGTTTGTCATGTGTGTGCACCTACATTTTGCAATTTATTTGATTTTTGAAGGCTTGGAGCACAACTGATGGTACATGGTCATGTATGTCCTTGTGCATGTGTGCGTGTGTGTACTGTTTAATATACTAATATATCATTTTTAAGGCTTGGAGCACAACATGATGGTAGATGGTCATGTATGTGCTTGTGTATGTGTGCACTGTGTAATATATTAATATAGCATATTTTTTAAGGCTTAGAGGACAATTTATTTGTCATGTGTGTGCAATATTATGGCATATTTTACATTATTTTGGTTGGGAAAACCTGAGATTTTTAAAAAAAACTTGCCGATAAATGGTCGGCCGATAAAAACGATAAATCGGCCGATAAGCCGATTTATCTCTTCTCTTGGGTCAACCGATAAGTTAACGACAAGCGATATCCCGATATTGATTATTCATGAGAAGAAATTTGCGTATGTGGAGAGTAATAAAAATTATATGCTTGTAGATCATGAAAAGAATGCTTTAGATGCTGGTTATATTGTTGAATTCATTCATGATGCTACTGAAAATTATTATGAGGGAGGAACATATTCTTGTAAGAATTGCAATAATATCAAGTTTCCTCTCTATGTACTTAAAGTTTTGAAATTATGCTTGTTTTACCCTCCTATGCTAGTTGATTATTGTTCCCACAAGTTGTTTGCTCACAAAAACCCTATGCATAGGAAGTGGGTTAGACATAAATGTGCTAGTCATATTCTTCATGATGCTCTTTTTATGTTACAATTCTTATCTTTTATGTGAGCATCATTGGAATCATCATGCCTAGCTAGGGGCGTTAAACGATAGCGCTTGTTGGGAGGCAACCCAACTTTACTTTTGTTCCTTGCTTTTTGCTCCTGTTAGTAATAAATAATTCATCTAGCCTATGTTTAGATGTGGTTTTATGCTTTTAATTAGTGTTTGTGCCAAGTAGAACCTTTGGGAAGACTTGGGGAAAGTGTTGTTGATCTTGCTGTAAAAAACAGAAACTTTAGCGCTCACGAGAATTACTGCCATTTTTATTTGGAGAGTGCTATTTAGTTAATTATTTTTGCAGATGATTAATAGATAAATTCCTCAGGTCCATCAATTTATTTTAGAATTTTTTGGGTTCCAGAAGTTTGCATTAGTTACAGATTACTACAGACTATTCTGTTTTTGACAGATTCTGTTTTTCATGTGTTGTTTACTTATTTTGATGAATCTATAGCTAGTAAAATAGTTTATAAACCATAGAGAAGTTGGAATGCAGTAGGTTTAACACCAATATAAATAAAAAATGAGTTCATTACAGTACCTTGAAGTGGTGTTTTGTTTTCTTTCGCTAACGGAGCTTACGAGTTTTCTGTTAAGTTTTGTGTTGTGAAGTTTTCAAGTTTTGGGTAAAGAATCGATGGACTATGGAATAAGGATTGGAAAGAGACTAATCTTGGGGATTCCCAAGGCACCCCAAGGTAATATTCAAGGATAGCCAAGAGCCTAAGCTTGGGGATGCCCGGGAAGGCATCCCCTCTTTCGTCTTCGTTCATCGGTAACTTTACTTGGAGCTATATTTTTATTCGCCACATGATATGTGTTTTGCTTGGAGCATCAATTTATTTTGTTAGGATTTTCTTTCTGTTATTTAGAACAATGTTTTGCATCTTTTATTTCAATAAAAGTGGCATTGATAGCCTTTACTATGCCTATGTTACAAGTATACATGTTGCTGTTTGAAAACAGAAAGTTTACCGCTGTTGCAATAATTTCCTAGAAAAGTCAGAATGTGATAAAATGTTGAAACCTTTTTCATATTAAGATATTATAAATTTAATACAGTGGTAATTTTCTTTCATAATTTTTGGATCTAGGGAAGTATGGATGTTGCAGCATTCTTTACAGACTATCCTGTTTAGGCAGATTGCTGTTATGTTTGCATTGTTTGCATATGTTTGCTTCTTTAATGATTCTATTTGAGGATAGGACTATTAAATATGTAGAGGCATTTAGTATGCAATGTTTAATAATAATTTTAGTGATTTGCTACAGTAGAGTATGATAAGGTTTTTGCAATGGTTTATACTAACTTATCTAACGAGTCCTTGTTGAGTTTTGTGTGGATGAAGCTTTTGAGATTTAGGGAGACCGTGATATGAGAGGAATTAAGGAGACACAAAAGCTCAAGCTTGGGGATGTCCAAGGCATCCCAAGATAATATTTCAAGAAGTCTCAAGCATCTAAGCTTGGGGATGCCCCAGTTGGCATCCCACCTTTCTTCTTCAACAACTATCGGTTAGTTTCGGTTGATCCTAAGTTTTTGCTTCTTCACATGATGTTTGTCATTCTTAGAATGTCATTTTATTTTGCTTTGCTTTCTATTTGAATAGAATACCAAGATCTGAAATTATTAAATGTTAGAGATTCTTCACATAGTTGCATAATTATTCGACTACTCATTGATCTTCACTTATATCTTTTGGAGTAGTTTGCCATTTGCTCTAGTGCTTCACTTATATCTTTTAGAGCATGGTGGTGGTTTTATTTTGAAGAAATAGATGAACTCTCATGCTTCACTTATATTATTTTGAGAGTCTTAAATAGCGTGGTAATTTTCTTAAATAATCCTAATATGCTAGGCATCCAAGAATAGTAAAAACTTTCATATAGAGTATTGAATACTAAGAGAAGTTTGATGCTTGATGATTGTTTTGAGATATGGAGGTAATAATATCAAAGTCGTGCTAGTTGAGTAGTTGTGAATTTGAGAAATCCTTGTGTTGAAGTTTGCAAGTCCCGTAGCATGCACGTATGGTAAACGTTATGTAACAAATTTGAAACATGAGGTGTTATTTGATTGTCCTCCTTATGAGTGGCGATCGGGGACGAGCGATGGTCTTTTCCTACCAATCTATCCCCCTATGAGCATGCGCGTAGTGCCGAGGTTTTTGATGACTTGTAGATTTTTGCAATAAGTGTGTGAGTTCTTTATGACTAATGTTGAGTCCATGGATTATACGCACTCTCACCCTTCCATCCTTGCTAGCCTCTTCAGTACCGTGCATTGCCCTTTCTCACATTGAGAGTTGCCGCAAACTTCGCTGGTGCATCCAAACCCTGTGATATGATATGCTCTTTCACACATAAACCTCCTTATATCTTCCTCAAAACAGCCACCATACCTACCTATTATGGCATTTCCATAGCCATTCCGAGATATATTGCCATGCAACTTTCCATCATTCCGTTCATCATGACACATTCATCATTGTCATATTGCTTAGCATGGTCATGTAGTTGACATAGTATTTGTGGCAAAGCCACCATTCATAATTCTTTCATACATGTCACTCTTGGTCAATTGCATATCCCGGTACACCGCCGGAGGCATTCATATAGTCATCTTTGTTCTAGTATCGAGTTGTAATCATTGAGTTGTAAATAAATAGAAGTGTGATGATCATCATTTTCTAGAGCATTGTCCCAAGTGAGGAATATAAAAAAAAGGCCATAAAAAAGAGAAGGCCCAAAAAAAGAGAAAGGCCATAAAAAAGAGAAGGCCCAAAAAAAGAGAAAGGCCATAAAAAGAAAAAGGCCCAAAAAAAGAGAAAAGAAAAAAATGAGAGAAAAAGAGAGAAGGGACAATGTTACTATCCTTTTACCACACTTGTGCTTCAAAGTAGCACCATAATCTTCATGATAGAGAGTCTCTTGTTTTGTCACTTTCACGTACTAGTGGGAATTTTTCATTATAGAACTTGGCTTGTATATTCCAACAATGGGCCTAACCAAGTGCCCTAGGTCTTGGTGAGCAAGCAAGTTGGATGCACACCCACTTAGTTTCTTTTGTTGAGCTTTCATACATTTATAGCTCCAGTGCATCCGTTGCATGCCAATCCCTACTCCTTACATTAACATCAATCGATGGGCATCTCCATAGCTCATTGATTAGCCTCGTTGATGTGAGACTTTCTCCTTTTTGTCTTCTTCACATAACCCCCTCATTATTCTATTCCACCCACAGTGTTATATCCATGGCTCGCGCTCATGTATTGCGTGAAAGTTTATAGGTTTGAGATTACTAAAGTATGAAACCATTGCTTGGCTTATCATCGGGGTTGTGCATGATGAGAGCATTCTTGTGTGACGAAAATGGAGCATGACTAAACTATATGATTTTGTAGGGATGAACTTTCTTTGGCCATGTTATTTTGAGAAGACATAATTGCTTAGTTAGTATGCTTGAAGTATTATTATTTTTATCTCAATATGAACTTTTGTCTTGAATCTTTCAGATCTGAATATTCATACCACAATTAAGAAGAATTACATTGAAATTATGCCAAGTAGCACTCCGCATCAAAAATTCTGTTTTTATCATTTACCTACTCGATGACAAGCAGGAATTAAGCTTGGGGATGCTTGATACATCTCCAACGTATCTATAATTTTCCATTGCTCCATGCTATATTATCTACTGTTTTAGACAATATTAGGCTTTATTATCCACTTTTATATTATTTTTGGGACTAACCTATTAACCGGAGGCCCAACCCAGATTTGCTGTTTTTTGCCTATTTCAGTGTTTCGAAGAAAAGGAATATCAAACGGAGTCGAAATGGAACGAAGTCAACTAGAGAAGTTATTTTTGGAAGGAAAGCTACCGGAAAAGCTTGGAGTGCACGTCAGGAAAGAAGGGAGGTTCCCACGAGGGTGGGGGCGTGCCCACCCCCCTAGGGTGCGCCCCCTGCCTCGTGCCCCCCCCCTTCGGTCCACCGACGTACTTCTTTCACCCATATATACCTACGTACCCTAAAACTTCCAGAACAGACAATAGATCGGGAGTTCCGCCACCAGAAGCCTCCGTAGCCACAGAAAGCCAATCTAGACCTGTTCCGGCACCCTGCCGGAGGGGAAATCCCTCTCCGGTGGCCATCTTCATCATCTCGGTGCTCTCCATGACGAGGAGGGAGTAGTTCTCCCTCGAGGCTGAGGGTATGTACCAGTAGCTATGTGTTTGATCTCTCTCTCTCTCTCATGTTCTTGAGGTGATACGATCTTGATGTATCGCGAGCTTTGCTATTATAGTTGGATCCTATGATGTTTTCTCCCCCCTCTACTCTCTTGTAATGGATTGAGTTTCCCCTTTGAAGTTATCTTATCGGATTGAGTCTTTAAAGATTTGAGAACACTTGATGTATGTCTTGCCGTGCGTATCTGTGGTGACAATGGGATATCACGTGATTCACTTGATGTATGTTTTGGTGATCAACTTGCGGGTTCCGCCCATGAACCTATGCATAGGGGTTGGCACACGTTTTCATCGTGATTCTCCGGTAGAAACTTTGGGGCACTCTTTGAGGTCCTTTGTGTTGGTTGAATAGATGAATCTGAGATTGTGTGATGCATATCATATAATCATACCCACGGATACTTGAGGTGACATTGGAGTATCTATGTGACATTAGGGTTTTGGTTGATTTGTGTCTTAAGGTGTTATTCTAGTACGAACTCTAGGGCTGTTTGTGACACTTATAGGAATAGCCCAACAAATTGATTGGAAAGAATAACTTTGAGGTGGTTTCGTACCCTACCATAATATCTTCGTTCGTTCTTCGCTATTAGTGACTTTGGAGTGACTCTTTGTTGCATGTTGAGGTGTGATCCAATTATGTTATTATTGTTGAGGGAACTTACACTAGCGAAAGTATGAACCCTAGGCCTTGTTTCAACGCATTGCAATACCGTTTACGCTCACTTTTATCATTAGTTACCTTGCTGTTTTTATATTTTCAGATTACAAATACCTTTTCTACTATCCATATTGCACTTGTATCACCATCTCTTCGCCGAACTAGTTCACCTATACAATTTACCATTGTATTGGGTGTCTTGGGGACACAAGAGACTCTTTGTTATTTGGTTGCAGGGTTGCTTGAGAGAGACCATCTTCATCCTACGCCTCCTACGGATTGATAAACCTTAGGTCATCCACTTGAGGGAAATTTGCTACTGTCCTATAAACCTCTGCACTTGGAGGCCCAACAACGTCTACAAGAAGAAGGTTGTGTAGTAGACATCAACTTCTCGCAAGTTCGAGTTTAAAGGCTGTCAGAAAATTTCCGGCTGAAAATGAAGATTCCGGTTCAAAATCCGATTCAAGGGAAAGATGTCTCCCATAAAGCTTTGAAGCTCTTAATATCCGGTTTAACATCCGGTTCAAGAAGAAATATCTCTCGCAAAGTTCGAGTTCTCAGAAAATTTAAAGGTTGCCGAAGAGGACCTATTGCCATGATGCGCGGTTCAAACAAGGGTTATCCTACCTTATTGGCTTATCATATTATTGATCACATGGGTGCTTATGTTTATAAAGCGGAGTTCTGATTACATATTGATCCGGCTATCAAGCCAATATTATCATAAGGTTACTTCGGTAATCCGGCTATCAAGCCAATATTATCATAAGGGGCCAAAGAGAGTCTGCTACACAGCACAGCTCAAACATGGGTATCCCTTGAGCACAACTCACAATATCACTTGGGGGCTATGTTCGAACCATAGTCACACCTCTTGATAGGCTTAAGGCCACCAGGGAAATCACTTGGGGGCTCTGGTCATATCCGAACCATAGCTTATACCCTCTTAATCAGCATAAGGGTACCAGGGAAATCACTTGGGGGCTTGGTCGTATCCGAACCATAGCTACACCTCTTGATAGGCATAAGGCCACCAGGGAAATCACTTGGGGGCTATGGGTTCGAACCATAGTTACACCTCTTGATAGGCATAAGGGCACTAGGGAAATCACTTGGGGGCTTGGTCGTATTCGAACCATAGCTACACGTTTTGATCAGCGCAATGCCACAATTATGATTACATGGGGGCTCTGGTCATATCCAAACCGTAGCTTAATCCCTCTTGATCATACATATACATCATCATATATTGCATCATACGTTGCATCATCATAGCATGTATCATATGTGCATGGATATACTGGCGTTTATTAACCCGGCTTGACTTTCAACGGCAAGTTGTTTGTACATGATCACTTATAATCCGGTGCTTATTAACCCGGTCTTGTTTTGACTATAAGTCGCCAGTATTATATATGGATAATCCGGTGTTTATTACAACCCGATACGGTTTTGTTATAAATCGGCAAATATGGGAGGAGTTATCAGTACTCAAGATTTGGGTTATCACCCTTACTACAAAAAGTTGGTAAATCAACGATGTGATTCAATGTCACAGGACACTTTAAACTTGTTGTATGCAGAAACATGTTGAATAAAGCATGATTTTAAATTATCCGGTGTTTATTAACTCGGCCTGGCTTTCGATTATAAGTCACTAGTATGATGATAAATTATCCGGTTTTTATTAAAACCGGCATGGCTTAGGACTATAAGTCGCCATTATATATTTGGATTGCGCCATTGGAATCATGCGCTTATAAATCATTGGGTTATATTATTCAAATCTTCAAATAGCCAACATGGCTGGAGTTTATTATGGTTATCAATAACATGTATTATGATTAAGGTTTTTAAAAGTCGCTTTAGCACAATGGCTATTATATTATCAATGGATATGATTTAGTCTACAATTGAAGGAATAGTCCCGAGTTGCTACAGGCTTACGACCCGGCACTTGGGGGCTACATTATTCAAGTTGAGATTACATCAAATATGCAAGTCCCATGTCACTGCCAGCATGCACCATGGCACCTGGGGGCTAATGCAAAATCATTTTTACTGGCCTTATTGAAGACACGACCCATCACATTATAATGAGCCGGCCCTTGGGGGCTACCAATTGCTCCTGTTAAAATTCAAGGTACACAAGCCTTATTCCATTATATTAAAGGATCCACTGCTCAGTTGGTAAAGCACAAAGCTCTTAACCTTGTGGACGTGGGTTCAAGCCCCAGGATGGGGGTTACATCATATGATATTATTTTCAATGAAAAGTCCCAGTTCAGTATTATCTTACTGAGCCGGCCCTTGGAGGCTACACATCGCTACTCAGGTATACATGATTATATTTATGAAGTCCCTGCTCATTATTGCATAATGACCCGGCCCTTGGGGGCTACGTTGGTTGAAGTTTTTATGAGCATAAGGCAATTACAAGTCCCAGGTTGCTACAAGCATGACAACTCGACACTTGGGGGCTACATATGAGGAATACTCAGTTCTGACTAGTGATTGAGATGAACAATATGGATTTCTTAAAGCTTGTGACATTCATATTGAAGCAAGTCTTAAGTTATTACTATGTTCCCTTCTTAAGATTTGGGGGCTACAAGTGACAGGCATATAAGAGGTATATTTTCAAGTTTGATGTTAACTACAATTATGACCCGGTGCCATCAATATTTATAAACCGGCAATTTTTGCAATGATAAAGCGGCAAGTTCTACATTCTTAAATCGGCTGAAGATCAGATGGGTATTTCAAGGACCAATATTTCTGTTAAAGCAATGGAGTTGAGTCAAAGGAGTTATTCTTCACAATATTTCTCTGTGACAAATCAATGTCAGCAAATTGATTATGAAGCTGGCTTATTGACCCGGGTTTTCTAGAAGAAGGAAATGACAAGGACTTAAGGATGTTCAGGTGCCGGTTTACAAGAATTCCTAACCCGGAGTACAACCTGTCAAATGTGTTCTTGTGTTTATTTTGTAGTAGAAGTTTACCATGGATAAATCCAAGATAAACTTGGGGGCTAATGTCGGGGATATACCCCGCGGCGTAACCTGGCCGGAAGTATAACCCGACCGGACTTGGCACTTCATCGGTAACCTGCCGGAGGACTGGCGGTTCACTAGCTGGCGATTCACTAGCTTGGTGACTCATTGGTGACCCGATGGGTGGTTTAGATGGATGACGAGGCCCAAGGCCCAGAAGGCCGACTCATGTTATGGTGGGTCGGTTTACGAGGAAAGGCATAAGGAGTTTTCCCTTAAGGGGGCAGACTAGGATTCCACTTGTAACAGACTAGTCCTAATTCTAATAGGACTCCACATGTAACCTGCCCCTTCAGCTTATATAAGGAGGGGCAGGGCACCCCAAGAGGGAGAAGCAACAAGCAAGAAGATAATCTCTAGGGCTAGACACAACTAGGAGAGCCGGTTTACGGCGGCTCCTCATGATCATAATGAGACCTAGCCACAAACATCATGTAGGGCTATTCCGGATGATGTTTCCCGGGGCCTGAAGCTGTCTAAACCCTTGTCTTATGTGTTGATCCGCCTCACGTCTCTCGATTCCGACCAACCCCTTCAAGCTACCGCATAGATGCGTTGGCCTCGCGATTAAGTCCCCACACTAGGACATCTGCCGTGACAATTCCATGACCCGAGGGGGGCACAACCCACCTGGGCGCGCCCCCAGGCGCGCCCAGGTGGGTTGTGCCCACCTCGGTGGCCTCCCGCACCCCTCTTTACCCAATAAATTCACAAATATTTCAAAAACCCTTCGGGGTTAACCTAGATCAGAAGTTCCTCCGTCGCAAGTATCTGTAGCCACCGAAAACCAATCTAGACCCTTTCCGGAACCCTGCTAGAGGGGGGAATCATCTCCGGTGGCCATCTTCATCATCCCGGCGGCCACCATGATGAGGAGGGAGTAGTCCACCCTCGGGGCTGAGGGTTTGTACCAGTAGCTATGTGTTTGATCTCTCTCTCTCTCTCTCGTGTTCTTGAGATGTCACGATCTTGATGTATCACGGGCTTTGTTAATATAGTCGGATCATATGGTGTTTTACCCTCTCTATCTTGTTGTGATGAATTGAGTTTTTCCCGTTGAGATTTCATTGTTATCGGATTGAATACTTTTATGTATTTGAGAACACTTGATATATGTCTTGCAGTTGAATACTCGTGGTGACAATGGGGTATCGTATTGATTCACTTGATATATGTTTTGGCACTCAACTAGCGGATTCTCGTGGTGACATTGGGGTAATCTATGCATAGGGGTTGATGCACGTTCTTGTCTTTGTTTCTCCGGTAGAAATCTTGGGGCACTCTTTGAAGTTCTTTGTGTTGGATTGAATATTATGAATTTGAATTTGCTTTGGTGTTATTTTAGTACGAAATCTTGGTTAGATCGATCGAAAAGAATAGCTTCGTGTTACTTTAGTATGAACTCTAGGATAGATTGATCAGAAAGAATAGCTTTGAGGTGGTTTCGTACCCTACAAACAATTCCGTCTTATGTTCTCCTCTAGATAGGAACTTTTCAGTGATTCTTCGTTGCACGTTGAGGGACGGTTATATGATCCAATTATATTAGCATTGTTGAGAGTTTGCACTAGCGAAAGTACGGACCCTAGGCCTCCTTTTTAAGCATTGCAATACCATTTTTGTGCCCATTTTCTATTTGCTACCTTGCTGTTTTTATTTATTCAGATTATAAAAATATATTTCTACCATCAATATTACACTTTTATCACCATCTCTTCGCCGAACTAGTGCACCTATACAATTTTCCATTGTATTGGGTGTGTTGGGGACACAAGAGATTTCTTGTATTTGGTTGCAGGATTGTTTGAGAGAGACCATCTTCATCCTACGCCTCCCACGGATTGATAAACCTTAGGTCATCCACTTGAGGGAAAATTGCTACTGTCCTACAAAACTCTGCGCTTGGAGGCCCAACACGAGTCTAGAAGAATAGAGTTGCGTAGTAGACATCAAATCGTCTCGCGTTAAACAAGATCCAGATATAATGTTCATGCTCAACGCTGGCACCAAATAACAATTATTTAGCTCTAAAACTAATCCCAACGGCAGATGTAGGGGTAGCGTGCTGACAGCGATCACATCGACTTTGGAACCATTTCCCACGCGCATCGTCACCTCGTCCTTAGCCAATCTTCGTTTAATCTGTAGCCCAAGTTTCGAGTTGCAAATATGAGCAACAGAACCAGTATCAAATACCCAAGCGCTACTACGAGCATTAGTAAGGTACACATCAATAACATGTATATCAAATATACCTTTCACTTTGTCATCCTTCTTATCCGCCAAATACTTCAGCAGTTCCGCTTCCAGTGACCAGTCCCTTTGCAGTAGAAGCACTCAGTTTCAGGCTTAGGTCCAGACTTGAGCTTCTTCCCTTGAGCAGCAACTGACTTGATGTTCTTCTTGAAGTTCCCCTTCTTCCCTTTGCCCTTTTTCTTGAAACTAGTGGTCTTGTTCACCATCAACACTTGATGCTCCTGCTTGACTTCTACCTCCGCAGCCTTTAGCATCGCGAAGAGCTCAGGGATTGTCTTTTCCATCCCTTGCATATTATAGTTCATCACGAAGCCTTTATAGCTTGGTGACAGTGATTGAAGAACTCTGCCAATAACACTATCATCAGGAAGATTAACTCCTAGCTGAGCCAAGTGGTTATGGTACCCAGACACTCTGAGTATGTATTCATTGACAGAAATATTCTCCTCCATTTTGCAGCTGTAGAACTTGTTGGAGACTTCATATCTCTCAACTCGGGCATTTGCTTGAAATATTAACTTCAACTCTTGGAACATCTCATATGCTCCATGGCGTTCAAAACGTCTTTGAAGTACCGACTCTAAGCCATAAAGCATGGCACACTGAACTATTGAGTAGTCATCAGCTTTGCTCTGCTAGACGTTCATAACGTCTGAAGTTGCTCCTGCAGAGGGTCTTGGACCTAGCGGTGCTTCGTGGACGTAATTCTTCTGTGCAGCAATGAGGATAATCCTCAAGTTACGGACCCAGTCCGTGTAGTTGCTAGCATCATCTTTCAACTTAGCTTTATCTAGGAACGCATTAAAATTCAACGGAACAACGGCACGGGCCATATATCTACAACAACATAGACATGCAAACTACTATAAGGTACTAAGTTTATGATAAATTAAAGTTCAATTAATCATATTACTTAAGAACTCCCACTTAGATAGACATCCCTCTAATCATCTAAGTGATCATGTGATCCATATCAACTAAACAATGTCCGGTCATCACGTGAGATGGAGTAGTTTTCAATGGTGAACATCTCAATGTTGCTCATATCTACTATATGATTCACGTTCGACCTTTCGGTCTCAGTGTTCCGAGGACATATCTGCATATGCTAGGCTCGTCAAGTTTAACCCGAGTATTCTGCACGTGCAAAACTGGCTTGCACCTGTTATATGTAAACGTAGAGCTTATCACACCCGATCATCATATGGTGTCTCGGCACGACGAACTATAGCAACGGTGCATACTCAGGGAGAACACTTATACCTTGAAAGTTAGTGAGAGATCATCTTATAATGCTACCGCCGTACTAAGCAAAATAAGATGCATAAAGGATAAACATCACATGCAATCAAAATATTTGACATGATATGGCCATCATCATCTTGTGCCTTTGATCTCCATCTCCAAAGCACCGTCATGATCTCCATCATCACCGGCTTGACACCTTGATCTCCATCGTAGCATCGTTGTCATCTCACCAATTATTGCTTCTATGACTATCGCTACAGCTTAGTGATAAAGTAAAGCAATTACATGGCGATTGCATTTCATACAATAAAGCGACAACCATAAGACTCCTGCCAGTTGCCGATAGCTTTTACAAAACATGTTTATCTCATACAACAATTTATATCTCATCACGTCTTGACCATATCACATCACAACATGCCCTGCAAAAACAAGTTAGACGTCCTCTACGTTGTTGTTGCAAGTTTTACGTGGCTGCCACGGGCTTCTAGCCATAACTGTTCTTACCTACGCATCAAAACCACAACAATTTTTCGTCAAGTGTGTTGTTTTAACCTTCAACAAGGATCGGTCATAGTCAAACTTGATTCAAGTAAAGTTGGAGAAACAGACACCTGCTAGCCACCTGTGTGCGAAGCACGTCGGTAGAACCAGTCTCATGAACGCGGTCATGTAATATCGGTCTAGGCCGCTTCATCCAACAATACCGCCGAATCAAAGTAAGATGTTGGTGGTAAGCAGTATGACTATTATCGCCCACAACTCTTTATGTTCTACTCGTGCATATATCATCTACGCATAGACCTGGCTCTGATGCCACTGTTGGGGAACATAGTAATTCGAAAAAAAATCCTACGATCACGCAAGATCTAACTAGGAGATGCATAGCAACGAGAGGGGAGAGTGTGTCCATGTACCCTCGTAGACCGAAAGCGGAAGCGTTTAGTAACGCGGTTGATGTAGTTGAACGTCTTCATGATCCAACTGATCCAAGTACCGAACATACGGCACCTCCGTGTTCAGCATATGTTCAGCATGATGACGTCCCTCGAGCTCTTGATCCAGTTGAGGGCGAGAGAGAGTTCCATCGGCACGATAGCGTGACAACGATGATGATGACGTTACCGACGCCGGGCTAAGACATTGTCTGTTGTGCCTTTGGTGTGACGGCGATGATGATGATATGACCGAGGTGTTGAACTGTGGAGGGGGCACCGCACACGGCTAAGAGATTGTCTATTGTGCCTTTGGGGTGCCTCCTGCCCATGTATGTAAAGGAGAGGGGAAAGAGACCGACGGCCAGGAGGGGCACACCATGGGGGGAGTCCTACTTGGACTCCTAGTCCAAGTAGGATTCGCCCCCTCCCCCTTTTTCCTTTCTTCCACCGGAGGGAATAGGAAGGAGAGGGAGAGGGAAAGGGAAGGGGGCGCCGCCCCCTCCTCCTTTTCCTATTAGGACTCCCAAGGAGGGGGAGCGCGCGGCCACCCACGCGGGCTTCCCTCTCTCTCCCTTAGGCCCATGTTGGCCCAATACTTCCCCGTGGGGTTCCAGTAACCCCTCGGTACTCCGAAAAAATACCCTAATCACTTGGAACCATTCCGATGTCCAAATATAACCTTCCAATATATGAATCTTTACCTCTCGACCATTTTGAGACTCCTCGTCATGTCCGTGATCTAATCCGGGACTCCGAACAAACTTCGGTCATCAAATTACATAACTCATAATACAAATCGTCATTTAACGTTAAGCATGCGGACCCTACGGGTTCGAGAACTATGTAGACATGACCGAGACACATCTTTGGTCAATAACCAATAGCGGAATCTGGATGCTCATATTGGTGTTGGGGAACGTAGTGATTTCAAAAAAAATCCTACGCACACGCAAGATCATGGTGATGTATAGCAACGAGAGGGGAGAGTGTGATCTACGTACCCTTATAGACCGACAGCGGAAGCGTTAGCACAACGCGGTTGATGTAGTCGTACGTCTTCACGGCCCGACCGATCAAGCACCGAAACTACGGCACCTCCGAGTTTTAGCACACGTTCAGCTCGATGACGATCCCCGGACTCCGATCCAGCAAACTGTCGGTGAAGAGTTCCGTCAGCATGACGGTGTGGTGACGATCTTGATGTACCACTGCCGCAGGGCTTCGCCTAAGCACCGCTACAATATTATCGAGGATTATGGTGGAAGGGGGCACCACACACGGCTAAGAATATGATCACGTGGATCAACTTGTGTGTCTAGGGGTGCCCCCTGCCCCGTATATAAAGGATCAAGGGAGGAGGCCGGCCGGCTCCTATGGCGCGCCAAGGAGGAGTCCTCCTCCTAGTAGGAGTAGGACTCCTACAAGGAGGGGGAAAGAAGTGGGGAGGGAGAAGGAAAGGGGGGCGCCCCCCCCCCTCTCCTAGTCCAATTCGGACCAGGGGGGGAGGCGCGCGGCCCACCTTTGGCTGCCCCTCTCTCTCTCCACTAAGGCCCATATGGCCCATTGCTTCTCCTGGGGGGGTTCTGGTAACCCTCCGGCTCTCCAGTTTTCTCTGAAATCACCCGGAACACTTCCGGTGTCCGAATATGGCCGTCCAATATATCAATCTTTATGTCTCGACCATTTCGAGACTCCTCGTCATGTCCGTGATCACATCCGGGACTCCGAACCAACTTCGGTACATCAAAACTCATAAACTCATAATATAACTGTCATTGAAACCTTAACCGTGCGGACCCTACGGGTTCGAGAACAATGTAGACATGACTGAAACACGTCTCTGGTCAATAACCAATAGCGGAACCTGGATGCTCATATTGGCTCCTACATATTCTACGAAGATATTTATCGGTCAGACCGCATAACAACATACGGTGTTCCCTTTGTCATCGGTATGTTACTTGCCCGAGATTCGATCGTCGGTATCTTAATACCTAGTTCAATCTCGTTACCCGCAAGTCTCTTTACTCGTTCCGTAATACATCATCTCACAACTAACTCATTAGTTGCAATGCTTGCAAGGCTTATGTGATGTGCATTACCGAGAGGGCCCAGAGATACCTCTCCGACAATCGGAGTGACAAATCCTAGTCTCGGAATACGCCAACCCAACATTCACCTTTGGAGACACCTGTAGAGCTCCTTTATAATCACCCAGTTATGTTGTGATGTTTGGTAGCACACAAAGTGTTCCTCCGGTAAACGGGAGGTGCATAATCTCATAGTCATAGGAACATGTATAAGTCATGAAGAAAGCAATAGCAACATACTAAACGATCGGGTGCTAAGCTAATGGAATGGGTCATGTCAATCACATAATTCTCCTAATAATGTGATCCCATTAATCAAATAACAACTCTTTTGTTCATGGTTAGGAAACATAACCATCTTCGATTAACGAGCTAGTCAAGTAGAGGCATACTAGTGACACTCTGTTTGTCTATGTATTCACACATGATTATGTTTCTGGTTAATACAATTCTAGCATGAATAATAAACATTTATCATGATATAAGGAAATAAATAATAACTTTATTATTGCCTCTAGGGCATATTTCCTTCAGTCTCCCACTTGCACTGGACTCAATAATCTAGATTACACAGTGATGATTCTAACACCCATGGAGCTTTGGTGCAGATCATGTTTTGCTCGTGGAAGAGGCTTAGTCAACGGGTCTGCAACATTCAGATCCGTATGTATCTTGCAAATCTCTATGTCTCCCACCTGGACTAGATCCCGGATGGAGTTGAAGCGTCTCTTGATGTGTTTGGTTCTCTTGTGAAATCTGGATTCCTTTGCCAAGGCAATTGCACCAGTATTATCACAAAAGATTTTCATTGGACCCGATGCACTAGGTATGACACCTAGATCGGATATGAACTCCTTCATCTAGACTCATTCGTTTGCTGCTTCCGAAGCAGCTATGTACTCCACTTCACATGTAGATCCCGCCACAACGCTTTGTTTAGAACTGCACCAACTGACAGCTCCACCGTTGAATGTAAACACGTATCCGGTTTGCGATTTAGAATTGTCCGGATCAGTGTCAAAGCTTGCATCAACGTAACCATTTACGATGAGCTCTTTGTCACCTCCATATATGAGAAACATATCCTTAGTCCTTTTCAGGTATTTCAGGATGTTCTTGACCGTTGTCCAGTGATCCACTCCTGGATTACTTTGGTACCTCCCTGCTAGACTTATAGCAAGACACACATCAGGTCTGGTACATAGCATTGCATACATGATAGAGCCTATGGTTGAAGCATAGGGAACATCTTTAATTTTCTCTCTATCTTCTGCATTGGTCGGACTTTGAGTCTTACTCAATTTCACACCTTGTAACACAGGCAAGAATCCTTTCTTTGCTTGATCCATTTTGAACTTTTTCAAAACTTTGTCAAGGTATGTGCTTTGTGGAAGTCCAATTAAGCGTATCGATCTGTCTCTATAGATCTTGATGCCCAATATGTAGGCAGCTTCACCGAGGTCTTTCATCGAAAAACTTTTATTCAAGTATCCCTTTATGCTATCCAGAAATTCTATATCATTTCCGATTAGTAATATGTCATCTACATATAATATCAGAAATGCTACAGAGCTCCCACTCACTTTCTTGTAAATACAGGCTTCTCCAAAAGTCTGTATAAAACCAAATGCTTTGATCACACTATCAAAGCATTTATTCCAACTCCGAGAGGCTTGCACCAGTCCATAAATGGATCGCTGGAGCTTGCACACTTTGTTAGCTCCCTTTGGATCGACAAAACCTTCCGGCTGCATCATATACAACTCTTCTTGCAGAAATCCATTCAGGAATGCAGTTTTCACATCCATTTGCCAAATTTCATAATCATAAAATGCGGCAATTGCTAACATGATTCGGACAGACTTAAGCATCGCTACGGGTGAGAAGGTCTCATCGTAGTCAATCCCTTGAACTTGCTGAAAACCTTTTGCGACAAGTCGAGCTTTGTAGACAGTAACATTACCGTCAGCATCAGTCTTCTTCTTGAAGATCCATTTATTCTCAATTTCTTGCCGATCATTGGGCAAGTCAACCAAAGTCCATACTTTGTTCTCATACATGGATCCCATCTCAGATTTCATGGATTCAAGCCATTTTGCGGAATCTGGGCTCACCATCGCTTCTTCATAGTTTGTAGGTTCATCATGATCTAGTAGCATGACTTCCAGAAGAGGATTACCGTACCACTCTGGCGCGGATCTTACTTTGGTTGATCTACAAGGTTCAGTAGTATCTTGTTCTGAAGTTTCATGATCATTATCATTAGCTTCCTCACTAATTGGTGTAGGTGTCACAGAAACTGGTTTCTGTGATGTACTACTTTCCAATAAGGGAGCAGGTACAGTTACCTCATCAAGTTCTACTCTCCTCCCACTTACTTCTTTCGAGAGAAACTCCTTCTCTAGAAAGTTTCCGAATTTAGCAACAAAAGTTTTTGCCTTCGGATCTGTGATAGAAGGTGTATCCAATAGTTTCTTTTGGATATCCTATGAAGACACATTTCTCTGATTTGGGTTCGAGCTTATCAAGTTGAAGCTTTTTCACATAAGCATCACAACCCCAAACTTTCAGAAACGACAACTTTGGTTTCTTGCCAAACCACAGTTCATAAGGTGTCGTCTCAACGGATTTTTATGGTGCCCTATTTAACGTGAATGCGGCCGTCTCTAGAGCATATCCCCAAAATGATAGCGGTAAATCAATAAGAGACATCATAGATCGCACCATATCTAGTAAAGTACGATTACGACGTTCGGACACACCATTACACTGTGGTGTTCCGGGTGGCGTGAGTTGCGGAACTATTCCACATTATTTCAAATGTACACCAAACTCGTAACTCAAATATTCTCCTCCACGATCAGATCATAGGAATTTTGTTTTCTTGTTACGATGATTTTCAACTTCACTCTGAAATTCTTTGAACTTTTCAAACGTTTCAGACTTATGTTTCATTAAGTAGATATACCCATATTTTCTCAAGTCATCTGTGAAGGTGAGAAAATAACGATATCCGCCACGAGCCTCAACATTCATCGGACCACATACATCTGTATGTATGATTTCCAACAAATCTGTTGCTCTCTCCATAGTACCGGAGAACGGTGTTTTTGTCATCTTACCCATAAGGCACGGTTCGTAAGTACCAAGTGATTCATAATCAAGTGGTTCCAAAAGCCCATCAGTATGGAGTTTCTTCATGCGCTTTACACCGATATGACCCAAACGGCAATGCCACAAATAAGTTGCACTATCATTATCAACTCTGCATCTTTTGGTTTCAACATTATGAATATGTGTGTCACTACTATCGAGATTTAATAAGAATAGACCACTCTTTAAGGGTGCATGGCCATAAAAGATATTACTCATATAAATTGAACAACCATTATTCTCTGATTTAAATGAATAACCGTCTCGCATCAAACAAGATCCAGATATAATGTTCATGCTTAACGCTGGCACCAAATAACAATTATTTAGGTCTAATACTAATCCCGAAGGTAGATGTAGAGGTAGTGTGCTGACTGCGATCACATCGACTTTGGAACCATTTCCCACGCGCATCGTCACCTCGTCCTTAGCCAATCTTCGCTTAATCCGTAGTCCCTGTTTCGAGATGCAAATGTTAGCAACTGAACCAGTATCAAATACCCAGGTGCTACTGCGAGCATTAGTAAGGTACACATCAATAACATGTATATCACATATACCTTTGTTCACCTTGCCATCCTTCTTATCCGCCAAATACTTGGGGCAATTCCGCTTCCAGTGACCAGTCTACTTGCAGTAGAAGCACTCAGTTTCAGGCTTAGGTCCAGGTTTGGGTTTCTTCTCTTGAGTAGCAACTTGCTTGCTGTTCTTTTTGAAGTTCCCCTTCTTCTTCCCTTTGCCCTTTTTCTTGAAACTAGTGGTCTTGTTGACCATCAACACTTGATGCTCCTTCTTGATTTCTACCTCCGCAGCTTTCAGCATTGCGAAGAGCTCGGGAATAGTCTTATTCATCCCTTGCATATTATAGTTCATCACGAAGCTCTTGTAGCTTGGTGGCAGTGATTGGAGAATTCTGTCAATGACGCAATCATCTGGAAGATTAACTCCCAATTGAATCAAGTGATTATTATACCTAGACATTTTGAGTATATGCTCACTGACAGAACTGTTCTCCTCCATCTTGCAGCTATAGAACTTATTGGAGACTTCATACATCTCAATCTAGGCATTTGCTTGAAATATTAACTTCAACTCCTGGAACATCTCATATGCTCCATGACGTTCAAAATGTCGTTGAAGTCCCGATTATAAGCCGTAAAGCATGGCACACTGAACTATCGAGTAGTCATCAGCTTTGCTCTGCCAGACGTTCATAACATCTGGTGTTGCTCCAGCAGCAGGCCTGGCACCCAGCGGTGCTTCCAGGACGTAATTCTTCTGTGCAGCAATGAGGATAATCCTCAAGTTACGGACCCAGTCTGTGTAATTGCTACCATCATCTTTCAACTTTGCTTTCTCAAGGAATGCATTAAAATTCAACGGAACAACAGCATGGGCCATCTATCTACAATCAAGCATAAACAAGCAAGATACTATCAGGTACTAAGTTCATGATAAATTTAGGTTCAATTAATCATATTGCTAAAGAACTCCCACTTAGATAGACATCCCTCTAATCCTCTAAGTGATTACGTGATCCAAATCAACTTAAACCATGTTCGATCATCACGTGAGATGGAGTAGTTTCATTGGTGAACATCGCTTTGTTGATCATATCTACTATATGATTCATGCTCGACCTTTCGGTCTCTGTGTTCCGAGGCCATATCTGTATATGCTTGGCTCGTCAAGTATAACCTAAGTATTCTGCGTGTGCAACTGTTTTGCACCCGTTGTATTTGAACGTAGAGCCTATCACACCCGATCATCACGTGGTGTCTCAGCACGAAGAACTTTCGCAACGGTGCATACTCAGGGAGAACACTTCTTGATAATTAGTGAGAGATCATCTTAAAATGCTACCGTCAATCAAAGCAAGATAAGATGCATAAAAGATAAACATCACATGCAATCAATATAAGTGATATGATATGGCCATCATCATCTTGTGCTTGTGATCTCCATCTTCGAAGCACCGTCGTGATCACCATCGTCACCAGCGCGACACCTTGATCACCATCATAGCATCGTTGTCGTCTCGCCAATCTTATGCTTCCACGACTATCGCTACCACTTAGTGATAAAGTAAAGCATTACAGCGCAATTGCATTGCATACAATAAAGCGACAACCATATGGCTCCTGCCAGTTGCCGATAACTTGGTTACAAAACATGATCATCTCATACAATAAAATTTAGCATCATGTCTTGACCATATCACATCACAACATGCCCTGCAAAAACAAGTTAGACGTCCTCTACTTTGTTGTTGCAAGTTTTACGTGGCTGCTACGGGCTTAAGCAAGAACCAATCTTACCTACGCATCAAAACCACAACGATAGTTTGTCAAGTTGGTGTTGTTTTAACCTTCGCAAGGACCAGGCGTAGCCACACTCGGTTCAACTAAAGTTGGAGAAACTGTCGCCCGCTAGCCACCTTTGTGCAAAGCACGTCGGGAGAACCGGTCTCGCGTAAGCATACGCGTAATGTCGGTCCGGGCCGCTTCATCCAACAATACCGCTGAACCAAAGTATGACATGCTGGTAAGCAGTATGACTTATATCGCCCACAACTCACTGGTGTTCTACTCGTGCATATAACATCAACATATAAAACCTAGGCTCGGATGCCACTGTTGGGGAACGTAGTAATTTCAAAAAAAATTCTACGCACACGCAAGATCATGGTGATGTATAGCAATGAGAGGGGAGAGTGTGATCTATGTACCCTTGTAGACCGACAGCGGAAGCGTTAGCACAACGCGGTTGATGTAGTCGTACGTCTTCACGGCCCGACCGATCAAGCACCGAAACTACGGCACCTCCGAGTTTTAGCCCACGTTCAGCTCGATGACGATCCCCGGACTCCGATCCAGCAAAGTGTCGGGGAAGAGTTCCGTCAGCATGACGGTGTGGTGACGATCTTGATGTACCACTGCCGCAGGGCTTCGCCTAAGCACCGCTACAATATTATCGAGGATTATGGTGGAAGGGGGCACCACACACGGCTAAGAATATGATCACGTGGATCAACTTGTGTGTCTAGGGGTGCCCCCTGCCCCGTATATAAAGGATCAAGGGGAGGAGGCCGGCCGGCTCCTATGGCGCGCCAAGGAGGAGTCCTCCTCCTAGTAGGAGTAGGACTCCTACAAGGAGGGGGAAAGAAGTGGGGAGGGAGAAGGAAAGGGGGGCGCCCCCCCCCTCTCCTAGTCCAATTCGGACCAGGGGGGAGGCGCGCGGCCCACCTTTGGCTGCCCCTCTCTCACTCCACTAAGGCCCATATGGCCCATTGCTTCTCCTGGGGGGGTTCTGGTAACCCTCCGGCTCTCCGGTTTTCTCCGAAATCACCCGGAACACTTCCGGTGTCCGAATATGGCCGTCCAATATATCAATCTTTATGTCTCGACCATTTCGAGACTCCTCGTCATGTCCGTGATCACATCCGGGACTCCGAACCAATTTCGGTACATCAAAACTCATAAACTCATAATATAATTGTCATCGAAACCTTAAGCGTGCGGACCCTACGGGTTCGAGAACAATGTAGACATGACCGAGACACGTCTCTGGTCAATAACCAATAGCGGAACCTGGATGCTCATATTGGCTCCTACATATTCTACGAAGATCTTTATCGGTCAGACCGCATAACAACATACGGTGTTCCCTTTGTCATCGGTATGTTACTTGCCCGAGATTCGATCGTCGGTATCTTAATACCTAGTTCAATCTCGTTACCGGCAAGTCTCTTTACTCGTTCCGTAATACATCATCTCACAACTAACTCATTAGTTGCAATGCTTGCAAGGCTTATGTGATGTGCATTACCGAGAGGGCCCAGAGATACCTCTCCGACAATCGGAGTGACAAATCCTAGTCTCGAAATACGCCAACCCAACATTCACCTTTGGAGACACCTGTAGAGCTCCTTTATAATCACCCAGTTACGTTGTGACGTTTGGTAGCACACAAAGTGTTCCTCCGATAAACGGGAGTTGCATAATCTCATAGTCATAGGAACATGTATAAGTCATGAAGAAAGCAATAGCAACATACTAAACGATCGGGTGCTAAGCTAATGGAATGGGTCATGTCAATCACATAATTCTCCTAATAATGTGATCCCGTTAATCAAATAACAACTCTTTTGTTCATGGTTAGGAAACATAACCATCTTCGATTAACGAGCTAGTCAAGTAGAGGCATACCAGTGACACTCTGTTTGTCTATGTATTCACACATGTATTATGTTTCCGGTTAATACAATTCTAGCATGAATAATAAACATTTATCATGATATAAGGAAATAAATAATAACTTTATTATTGCCTCTAGGGCATATTTCCTTCAATTGGCTCCTACATATTCTATGAAGATCTTTATCGGTCAAACCGCATAACAACATACGTTATTCCCTTTGTCATGGGTATGTTACTTGCCCGAGATTCGATCATCGGTATCATCATACCTAGTTCAATCTTGTTACTGGCAAGTCTCTTTACTCATTCCGTAATGCATCATCCCGCAACTAACTCATTAGTCACATTGCTTGCAAGGCTTATAGTGATGTGCATTACTGAGAGGGCCCAGAGATACCTCTTTGATACACGGAGTGACAAATCCTAATCTCGATCTATGCCAACTCAACAAACACCTTCGGAGACACCTGTAGAGCATCTTTATAATCATTCAGTTACATTGTGACGTTTGATAGCATACAAGGTGTTCCTCCGATATTCGGGAGTTGCATAATCTCATAGTCATAGGAATATGTATAAGTCATGAAGAAAGCAATAGCAATAAAACTAAACGATCATAATGCTAAGCTAACGAATGGGTCTTGTCCATCACATCATTCTCTAATGATCTGACCCCGTTCATCAAATGACAACACATGTCTATGGTCAGGAAACTTAACCATCTTTGATTAACGAGCTAGTCAAGTAGAGGCATACTAGGGACACTATGTTTGTCTATGTATTCACACATGTACTAAGTTTTCGGTTAATATAATTCTAGCATGAATAATAAACATTTATCATGATATAAGAAAATATAAATAACAACTTTATTATTGCCTCTAGGGCATATTTCCTTCATTTACAAGCATTCATCATGTGCGAAATGAACTAGTGGTCTATGCAAAAAAATTGATTAGACAGGAGAAAAGAAAACGTAGAGACTCTTGTTCTGTCATTCCATCGAACATGTCAAGGGCAGCCCGTGCGCCGCCAGTGCCCGTGCTCATCCACGCCCGAACGGGCTGCGGTGAGTCACATATGTCGACTAACGGCATCTGCGTGGGTAGAAAGCTCCTCGGAACGGCATCTGCGGAGCATGTTGCAGAACCGCGTTTGAATTTGGGGATTGATTTGAATTTTGTTTTAAAATCGGCGTAGGAAGGACGCGAGGGAAGCTGCGGAATTGATCAATTTCGGAGGCGGAGGCGGAGGCGGAGGCGGAGAGAAACTTTGGTGCGGTCAAGTGCGGGTTCAGAGCGTCCACCGGCAGCAGGAGACGTGACAGGGCTCGACTTTGAGCTGTCCGTTCTGGAGTAGTATTTTTCTCCATTCACGCGAGTCCCGTTGCATCGATCTCTTTCACCACTGTTATCTCTAAAGTGAACCGACTGATGAAACCTGCAATCAAGGCGGTGTTGGAAGAGACGCAGCTTTTGAACTTTCAGTTTCTGTACACTACCAAGGAGCGCCGTACCGTACATACGGCGTTGGTCCACGGTCCTTGTTACGGCTCACGGCAGGCAGGTCGAGAAATACCATTCGAAGTGTACCACCTCCAGCTCCAGAAGGACGACGCCCGTACATGCAAATGCAAGCACAGACATCTAGTACGACTGAAGAAAAAGTGTGAAGGGTGTGATATACGTGCGCGTACATGCGGAGCACGGACAGTAGTACATCTTGGAAGCACGATGGGGTCACACCTGCAGTCCATGCCCCAGGTGGGAAAGAAACGTAGGAACCGAGTACGTACGTACGGGCACGGTTTATTATTTTGTTGTTGCCGTTGATCGAACACTGGACTGGACCCTCTATCTCTATGTTGGCAACGACAAAAACGTGGAATGGTCGATCGGGAGCATGAAGACCAGGCCAAGAAACCTGCTTCGTTCGCCCACCGATCCGCTACAGCCGCGCTAGCTTGTCTGTGATGATTGTAGTCAACGATCGATCGGGGACAGGGAGCACGAGGCGATCGACGTACGCTAATGCTAATACTCCCTCCGTTCTGTCCTGGCGACGCAAGATCGATCAAGCCTTCACTGCATGTCGTACCAGGATTTCGCGGGATCTCGCGGCCCCCGATCCAATGCACCGTAAGAGTAACTCCAATGGACGATCCATTTCGTCCGCCGCCGTCGCGTCGATTTAAACGGATGCGCGTCCACTTTTCATCCACGAGTGATTCATTCTCGATTCATTTTTAAGCCCGATTTAAATCAGCGTAGACACGTGACGAACGCGTGCACGCTCGCCTTCTCTTTTTCCGAGCCCGCTGATCGGTGGCACATTGGCCTTCCCGTCCAACAACAACCCTCGTCCGCCTCCTTCGTCGCCGACGCCGCCAATTTTTGCCGCGACTCTGCCAGCTGCCCACTCCAACCTCGCCTGCCATCGCCGTCTTGCCGCCGGGGAGCCGACTGCTTCCCACCCCCGCGTCCCCCACCACACAGCCGCCCCTGGCACGCTCGTCGGACGCCGGCAGGGCAGCTAGCTGGTCCGTGCGCGTCGTGACTCCCTTCATCGGCCGTCTCCTTCGTCGACGGCCGCAAATTGTTCGACGGTTTGTCAAGGTACAAAATAGACTCCGCCGACGAGTTCTTTTTTCACAATTTCCTTTGCGACTCCGACGATTCGTGGTTCGACGACGAGGAGGAGATATTGGCTGCCGTGTTGGTCCATCACCACCTCAACAGCTAGCGGTCATTGTTCCATAGCTCCATTCCGGGCCACCTTCCGGCGTTAATCGCAACCGAGAGAGCGGGCATTTCCTTTTTTGGAAGGACTACTTTGATACAACAAACCCGTTGTTCAAACATCAAAAATTTCGCCGTCGTTTCCGTATGAGTAGGCATCTTTTCAGCCGTATTAGAGAGGGGGTGGTCGGCTATGATGATTATTTCGAGTGCAAAGAGGATGCCGTTGGCAAGATTGGTTTCTCCTCTTATCAGAAATGCACTGCTGCCATCCGAATGCTTGCATACGGAGTGCCCGGTGATCTCATTGACGAGTACGTCTGTATGAGCGAGTTTACATGCCTCTGGATCTGGCACTCTTCCTTCGGCATGGTTGGATCACGCAATGATATCAACGTGCGTCAGCGCTCGCCGGTGTTTGCTAGGTTTGCCAAAGACAACAGCCCATCGGTGAACTTTACTGTCAACTACCACAACTACAACAAAGGATACTACCTGGATGACGGTATCTATCCTCAGTGGACCATTATTGTCAAGACAATACCCAACTCTGTCGGAGAGAAGAGGAAAAGATTTACCCAAGAGCAAGAGAGTGTTAGAAAGAATGTCGAGCGTGCCTTTGGTGTTTTGCAATCTCGATGGGGCATCGTTCGGTATCCTGCTAATACCTGGAGCACGCAGAAACTGTGGGAGGTGATGATTGCTTGTGTGATCATGCACAATATGATCGTAGAAGACGAGCGCCTGGAACGTCTGTATGATCAAGGGTTTCAGTTTCAGCGTAAGAATGTTGTGCCTGAGCATGGAGGTGAAAGTGCTAGTAGTCGACTAGATGGAGGGTGAATAGGCGATTTTTATGAAAGTCTTCAAAACATGGTTTGTCCTCAACTAGGTTTGTCGTCAATACTCCAAAACCAATTAGAGGTGGCACTAGATGCACTTACAGGAGGAGCGGCAACGTTTGAACAGTTCATCCAATTTCATCATGACATGCGTGAAAGGGAAATCCACGTGCAACTGCAAAATGATTCGGTTAAGCATATGTGGGCTCATGTTGACAACCAATAGATGTATCTTCTTTTATTCATTTGTAAAACAATGTGAGAACTATACGAGACATTTTTATTTTTATTCAGCTTGTAAAACTATGCTATTTTATTCATTTTATTAACTACAGTATATGTTTAATACAACTGTTACGGTGATTGGCGATTTTAGGGGTCGTCCATGCTCTATAATCTGACGGTAATAAAATTAGAGTTACAAAGAGTTACGAGAGTGAAATTACATGAAATTACAAAGTAATGATGGGACCGGTACCGTAATTAGGGGATACTCTTTTTATGTTTTATAAAAGGGTATATCCGTTATTTTTACCACGGTCAGGGCCTTCCGCGTGAGGCCCCTCCTCAGATGTTAACACGTACGTCATTTCTATCCAAATCTCAAAGTACCTTCTAATGTTCCTAAATAAATCCTAATGTATCATCGGATACAGCCGTAGATTCCGATCTCTGCTGCCATTGACGACTTCCCTGGCGACCTGCTCGTCGTCCCTCGCAAAAGC
Organism: Triticum dicoccoides; assembly: GCF_002162155.2. NCBI lineage: Eukaryota > Viridiplantae > Streptophyta > Magnoliopsida > Poales > Poaceae > Triticum > Triticum dicoccoides. The sequence goes on along the minus strand of NC_041392.1, from coordinate 582,914,575 downwards.
GGCCGCATCGGTTCCCCACCACCACACGACCTGCTCGCCGTTCCTCGTGGAAGAGGCGGTCGCCGGACATACCGCCGGGTTCCCCTCCCATCGTAACCTGCTTGCCGTCCCTCGAGGAAGCGGCTGCTGCCGGGCACGCCACCATGGTCGCCACCCAGTCACACACCACTGAGATGACCGGCCCTTAATGTTTGCCGAGTCCTTTATGATGGAATCCGAAGCATGACTGTCGCTTCGGGAACTATGCTTGCTTTGGTGATTTCGTGACCATGTTTAATGGGGATTCCTCGTTTGTTCTCTGCTTCAAAACGATCGAGCTTCAGAGCAGCCAAGAAGATGAGATAGTGAACCAATATGCACAGAAGAACTCAAGGAATAGGCATAGTATAGAGAGAGTTACTTTCAGAACTGAAATACTATGTAATGCTGCACTCATGAGAGTGAGAATATTTTGCCCAGTTCCATTACCATCTTGATCATGTCATTCACCCAGCAAATTATAAGTTGTTTAATGTTACTGTTTGGGGTTCTTTCGCTTGTGAATTTCTATAGTAGCTGAAATACTACGATTGTGGAGAATATTTCTTTATAACAATTCAACGGATATAAATTCACTCAAGTATACTTGTGCACTGGAGTATCCAGCTGAATCGATCTCCAGAAGTCGTTGCACTGGATCTTCAGTACTTGCTTCTTCCATGTGCACTCAAGTATCCAACTCAACTGATTCAAGTTCATGGACAATTAAGCGGTATAAAAAATTAACCAGGTGTACGATTTCTTCTTTTCTTTTCATTCCATACATAAGGTTATCAGTCTTAGAGCATCTCTAGCAGACCCTGTAAATCTCGCAAACCCGCATAAGTCTGGCGAGTATACAGGCTCGGCCCAATTTTTTGGCCAAAACAGAGCCCGTATACTCGTCTCGCCGTAAAAAAAATTACTGCGGCCCGCAAACCGCCCAGCAGAAGCGGTATATCTATGGGTTTGCGGGGGGATATGGGTCGAAACCCTATACCTCCGCCACCGCGTTCCACAGCAATTCCCCACTGCCCCTCGCATTTCTCGCTGTCGGCGAGCCCGAACACGCCTCGAAACGCCATGTGGAGCTTCGGCCACAGCTCCGGCGATTGCCGCGACCCCGAGCGCGAGCGTCATGTCCGCTCGGACGGCGCGAGGAAGCGCGGGGCAAGAAGTGGACGAACCGGGGCCTCTCACCGCCGCCGAGGTTCCTCCGTCACGAGACGGAGGAGTACGACCGTCAGCCGGCCGCGGGCTCCTCCGCTGCAATATCGAGATCTGCCGCGTGGCTCACCCGCGCGGCAAGCTCTTCCTCTTCCGGCGAGAGGCTTCTCCCCGTGAAGAGGGAGTGGTCAGAGGAACTGGAGGAGCCCGAGGAAATCATGCGCCACGGCGTCGTCGGGCCCGAGGACTTCGTGCCGATGTCGACGCGGTCGCGGCCGCCATTGCCGAACGCAGCTTGCGCGAGGAGGCGGAGCGCCGGCGCCACGACGAGGAGCCCGAAGCCCTCATGCTTTAGCAGACGGTCGGGCGAACCTTGCCGCCAAGGAGAAAGACGACGAGTGGCGGCGCATCTGCGAGAAGCAGAGGGAGAAGTATATCGACCTTGGCAGCTCCGACGAGGATTGAGCTCCTCCACCGCGTCGTCCATGGCCGCCAGCTCGCCGCCGTGAGATCCCCACCCCCCTTAGTACTAGTAGTGAATGTAGTATGTAACATGAATTAGTGTTTGTAATGAATTAGTGTTTGATCATGTAGTATTTGAAATATGTGATGAACTACTATGAAGCATCAACGTTTAGGATTAGTTGGCCTGCTAGGAACGCCCGCCATCTATTTATCTTGGGTGTAATTTTTGCTTGTGCTCCGCGCACATAGTTGAGCGCTAGAGCAATCACCAAAGGTCCTGCGTTCGAGTCCCAGGCCCAACCTTTTTTCATATAAACAATGGGTACCTATTTTTAAGAGTGAATTCCACTTTTTACCCCATATTTATACATTTGTGACACTAATTACCCCTTCGAGTGAAAATTCGTCTAGAATACCCCTTTTGAAATCTTTGGACCCTTGTTTTTTGATGCGTGTCCATCAGGTAAGGTGTGAGGTGACGCCCTGTATCCAAAAACATGTGGACGGCCACAAGGAGTGGAACAGATAGACAAGAGAAGCTTGGACAAGATCGCCAATGATGCCCTTCGATCCTTACAGTTTTTTTTACAAATCAATGACGCAACATGCCGATCCTATCGACCATAAACAGACAAAATGTAAAACTGGGGTAAAACCGTGTTAAAAGTCTCCAAAATCTGACATTTCGATAAAAGTTCCGCTAAATAGGGTAATATGTGTCACAAATGTACAACTACAAGGTAAAAAATGGAATTCACTCTATTTTTAACTTAACTTGGTTAAATAAAAATAATCAAAATTTCTGAGGCCATGAAGACACCATCGAAACATTCTCAACTGCAAAGCATTAGCGAAATATTCAACGAATGCCACAGACCCAACTCCTTTTGACTAGTTTTCAGGACTACAACATGGAGAAAATCTGAGGATGTTCAGCTTGGAAGACACAACCGAGACGGCGGCCACTCTCTCTGAAGACGCTAGCTCTGGACTTCGGCGCCAGGAAACAGCACTTCGCTACAGCCGCCAACAATCATCGGTGAAGAGGCGCCCTTCTGCGTCGAGCCGCTGGACGTAACAAAACAGATCAAAGCTCGTACGGTCATGTATTCACATCCGTACATATCGCATGGATACTGAAGTTCAATCTTTGAACCACCTAACTGCACAAAAGATCATACTGAAAGCATAAAGGGCATCTGAGGTGCAGCAAAAGATAGAGCAACGTAGAATATGAAGTTTGATCCAGCGAACTCCACATAAGAAACAAACTGCACCCAATTGTGCTGCACCAAAGAACATAGCAAAGTAAACTTCTAATTCTAATGCAATGTGACGAATCGTGTCCGCAGCTTTCATAAGCAGCTATAACTCGTTCTTGATAATCCTCTGCATGCTTGTAGCTGCAATACGAAGCACAGTATAAAATGCAAACTGCCACAAGGGTATCATATATTAACTGACATATAAGTTCTTGAGCTAGGGATGGGTGGGCCAGAGAAGGAGGCAGCAATCTGACCGTACGCAAGGAGCTCGCTGCGTTTGGGAGGCTCGTCCCGCTTCTGCAGCAGGCGACGACAGGGTGAACTCGCTAGAGGAAGGGGCGTCGGCTGTTGTGGAGGAGGTCGGGGTTCGCTGCGTTCCGCCGGATACTTCCTTGACAGCAACGACGACCGGAGAGGAGCGAGGCGAGGTCAACGGCTGGAGACCGGGAGTTGCTTCTGGCGGCGCAAGACGGGCCTAGAGCGGAGGGATGCGAGAGGGTGGAGCAGGACCGGTGCGAGGGCACAAGGAAGCGACGTGTCGGTCGGCTGCGGGGCGACGTTGAAGCGGCGGCGGGCTTGCGTTGGTGCAGCAGCTAGGGTTCATGGGTCAGGAGGAGGGGAATCGGGACGAAACAACTCCTGCAGCCGGCGAAGCGTGACATACGAAACGGGAGAGCGAAACGTTTATTACGCATATACTGCGGGTTGATTATCAAAATAGTCAAGGGTTTCTCTACAAAACACTCGTTATAAATTATTGTTATAAATCCGACGGTTTAAAATATTCTAGAAGGGAGTTACATGAAATTACAAGTCGTAACTCTACAACCACCTAAAAGAGCTCTATGTTTAAATGTAATTTCATCAATGCAAAATAGGCCGGCCATGCCGGTACATATGGGTCGGCGCGTTGGGCGCGTTACCGATCCACATCTAAAACAGGACGGACACCGGGCGGGCGACCGACCAAACAGACAAAAAGCGGATGAAATCGTCGTCTGTTTAGGTCACCCCATTGGAGTTGCTCTAAATCATTAAAAACAAATACGTAAGATACACACTGTACTGCAATGACCCCTGCTGCCCTGCACAGGTAGCTTGCGCACGAAGAAGAAAACCCACCCGGAGGCGGAGGAGATATAAACGAAACCAAACGTGCAGTGCTTTCCGCTTCTCTCTCAGCTTATGTTTTGCGCGGCACACGGTTTACAGGCAGTGACCTCCAGCCCGGCCATAGCTACTAGGAGTACTAGCGAGCTACAACGCCGCACCGCATATCCCCTCTTCTGATCATGGCACAAGTTGACAAATGCGGCGCAGAAGAAGCACCACCGCACCGCATGGCATTCCTTCGTCCCGAAACAGGCGAAGCCGGCCAGAAAGTGAAAGGAAAACCGGTCGCGTCGCGTAGGCCGTAGGCTGACACGAATACGATACGCGCTAGAGGAGCGCGCACCAGCTGTGGCGGCCGACCGGACCGGCAGTGCCGCGGCGCGGGGCGCACAGCGCGCCGCACCCCGTCCGCAACAGCGCAAAGCGGCAGGCACTGCGGCAGCAGCGGCGTGCGGTTCCGTGCGTGAGTCACTCACACGCGGACCGAGCGAAACGCACGGCAATTTAAGAGGGAAAAAATAGTTTCCGAAAAAATATTTTATACCTAGTATACGTAGGAGTAGCCGTATGTGTGACAGTGCGTACATATCCGCAAGAAAACAAGGTGCGGCGATGCGTTCGGTTCGCCGCCGCGTCAGCGCCCACGCCCCAACCCCAGCACCCCAGCCGGCCGTTTTTGCTCGTGCTTCGTCCGTGGAGACTTTGCAACCCGGTCCCTTCAGAGGTGCTATTTTACAAGATGAACCAGGTGGCTTTCTTTCTTGGGGGAGAGGCTATCAAATTTGTAGTTTGGCTACGAATGAGATAAACTATAGTAAAATTCACAAGGTTGACTTGGAAAAATAAAATATATGTGCTGGCTAGGCTGACTTTCGTACACATTAACTAATGGTAGAGATTTTGCCGAAAAAAATAAACTAATGGTAGAGCTTCATGGGATGAGTCGGTGTTTTGTACATTTCTACGTATGTTGTTTGCTGCAGGGTGGAGACAGCTACAAGCCTACAACGAGGCATTGTGTTGATCTACCCTAGCCGCCGCCACGGGGAGGCGATCTTTTTCTACCGATCTCCCACGGCGAGGGCGCTGGCCTCCCCTCTCTCCGGTTGCTGCTCTGGCGGCAGGAGGGAGGGAGGACCCGTTCATTCGCTCCGTAGTTAGGATTTAGATTTGTAGGTCGTGGTGCGTCGTTGGAGTAGTGGGAGCGGCATCCGGATGAATAAATTTGCCTCAACTTCACTTTCACACCGGCGGTGTCCTTCATGGCGGCGTTTCAGAGTTGCCGGCATCATGTATTTGTCGATCCTTCAGATCGGCGATGTTAGGGTTCATGGATGGTGTCGGCGAGGCGGCGACGGCGACTCCATCAGGTGTGTCTCTCCTTCTGCTCCATCCCCGTTGCTGCGGCGTTGTCTCCGACGTCATGGTGGAGCAGGGAGGTTTTGTCGTCCAGGAGTACGCGCAGACGCTTGTCTATGGAAGTGACAGCTGAAAGATGGTGCATCTTGTGCTGGGTTTGTGGTTGAAGGCTGACAGTTCTGGTTTCCTTCTCCGGCGCGTAGTGGGGGTGTCAGTTCTGGAGTTCGATGGCATGTCCGAGAACACGTTGCCTCGGTCTGATTCTTTCAACGACAATGGTTTTACTTCAGGCAAACTACTTTAGAGATCCGTAAAGCTGCTGATCAGCGATGGAGCCGCGTCGAGCTCGGGTGAAGAGGTGATCTATCTCCTTTTTCATAGTGGAGAGGGTCAGGCGCTGGTCTTTTGCATAGGATTATTATATCTTTTCAATCCTGTAATATCGATATTTACGTGGCTTGTAACTGAATTTTTATATTATTAATGAGACACGTATTACTACGTGAAAGAAAGAGGCATTGTGTTGATCCCACATCCCGATGCCATCTAGCAAATCCTATGATAATACATAATGCTTATAATTGAGGAATAGAAGTGGACTATCATTTACACCAGAAGCGGATCCAGTAGAATTTTTTGATTGGCTTCATCTTTCGTTAATTGGAAATTGGAATGCATGTGTTTTCTTTATCTTTGCGACTAGTTTATTGGCCGGTTTCTGCGATGAAATATTCTCCGGTTCCTAGGTGCATATACACTTGGTATGAAAGAAAAAATAGTAATTTGAAAAAAGTCAAAATTTCTAAAAACAATCTGAAATAAACTTGACCTTTTGTTATACCTAAAATGTTTTGCGAGGAAAAGAATTCCTGTT
>NC_041392.1:582822052-582908119 GCF_002162155.2 Triticum dicoccoides | reverse complement strand
GACAAAAAAATGCGAGTAGTAACTTCTATAGTGTTTATTTTGTTTTTCGACCAACAATACCATGGAATTTTTCCTTGGCTAACCTTTTTACACCAATATAACAGAGGGAATATTTTTATATGAAAAGTTTGTCGCGATCACACCATTGGCTCTCTAAGTGAAAATCTTATTTGCCGGATTTCGAAGAACAAACTAGGATGCGTCTAACTCTCGTATATAGATGGGAAATATTAGAGTACATGTATCCTTATACAGTTATACTCAGGCACTATTTGCAACATTTAAGTGGCAGAAAACAAGATTGCTTTGGCAATAAATAAAGAAAGGAGTGCCCACCATGAGAAACTGAGAATCGAGAAGGGCGACAAGCTCACAATAACACCAAAAGCAAGGGAGCGGCGTGTAAAAGACATGACAACAATTCGTTTCCAATTAAACCCTTGTCCCTGGACTCCTACTGTCCTCCACGTTGGGCGCGTCGTGGCTATAATGCTATATATACAGCTTCTTTCCGCGTCCCGTCCTCACCAAACACCAAAACCATTCAACCTGTATTCAGAAAACCGTGGATGGGATCAGGTCTCTCTCACAACCACCGGAGCAGCGTCGCGCCCCAGCAGCAGCCGTCGTCGGCCCGCGTCATCGCCGCCGACGGCTCGCTGACGGAATTCGCCGCCTCCTCGCCTGTCAGCGTCTCCGACGTCCTCCGCGCAGGCAATGCGGGCGACTCGTTCTTCCTGTGCAGCTCCGACGCGCTCTACTTCGACGAGGACGTGCCGGCGCTCGGCGGCGGCGAGCTGCTCCGTCCCGGCCAGATATACTTCGTGCTCCCCCAGGCGATGCTCGGGCGGCCCTTCTCGAGCGCCGACATGGCGGCCATGGCGGTGCGGGCTAGCGAGGCGCTGGCGACTAGAGCGCGGCCGCGTGGGCGCGGCGCCGGCATCAGGAAGGTGCGCGTCACGCCGGTGCACGCCGAGGGCAGGCGTGGCGACGTGGACGCACAGGTCAACGCGAAGCTGAACGAGAGGACCCTTGGGGAGTACTCTGCGACGGCTTCGGGTGGTCCGGCGTGGATCGGCAAGAAGGCTGCCGTGGCTCGTTTCCGCCGGCGAGGAAGGCCCTCAAGCCGCTCAGCACCATCCAAGAAGATGCGGAGTGACGCAATGCTCATAAGAAAAAAAGGCAGGCGACGCCGAGTGATAAAATGGAAGGAAATCATAAGATTTTGTGATAGGATTAATTTTTTCTGTACTATTGTTTTCGCATTAACCATTTTTTGGAACAGTGGTGTTGGTGAGGAAAATTCAAAAAAGGTAGATAGGGATGTCGTTTGGTTGATTTGCCATTGTACATGTACTAGTATTTGGTAACAAAGGGAATTGAAATGTGGTCCCATATATGATTTGTTCATACTTCTACTTTTGTTGATTGTGTTGGGCTAGTGGTCAAAGGCGTCGGCTTGAGATCATGTGATAATATTCGGTTGACTATCGCGCATGTCTTCTTTTTGTCCCCGTTGTGTCGTGATGCCTAAGATTATTTTGTATTTAGGGGAGGAGACTTTAGAAAATGGAAATAGTTGAAGCATCGAGCATCTCTCGTGGCAGAATTAGTGGTGGGTACGGATTAGCTATGTCGAAATCATCTTGTGGACTTCAACTGACGGAGAAGGTACTGGTCTGGTCAGCCAAACGGCAGGTGGATATGCGCATCGTTGGTGGAGCGCACAGGCTGCTACGCTAACAAATAAACTTTATACGCAGCTATATCACCAAGTCAAGATGGCCGAGTTGGTCTAAGGCGCCAGTTTCAGGTACTGGTCCGAAAGGGCGTGGGTTCAAATCCCACTCTTGACACAGTTTTTTCGTTCATTTATATATTTGCTTCACCTTTTCTTTTTGAATGTAATATCCTTTTGTTTGACTTAATTTTGGTCTCTGCCGTCGGTTGCCGAGTGCCGACCAGATTGTACGACTTCCGCTGAGAGAATCGGCGCTAGGCTGAACGGGCACGAGCATCTCACCGACGCCCCAACTGGAAGTCTGAGCTGTAAAAAAGGCCTCCCTCCGTGATCACAAAGTCGCAGTGCCAGTGGCAACAGCTCCTGGTCTTCTCAACATGCTAGCTACATGCATGCATTCTTTTTGAAAAAACTGGACACGGGAGAAGTTTGAACGAGCGAGTTGCAAATTGCTCGTTCCCCGACTGGGTTTCTCTTTCATGTCCATTGCCCTTGCTCGTGCTGGCGAGAGGGGGACTTCAGACTTGGTCGTGGCACACACACATGATGCTTGCACGGCGGGCGTTGTTTCTGGAAGCCCTGGCTGACGCATTTGACCCGCGGTGAGTGGACGAGAGGCAGGCGTACGGGGCTTCCGTCCCCGCATGGACCACGCGGACCGTGGACTGCGGCGGCATCAGGTAGCGTTCATGTGGCCAACAGGATCAACTACGTGAATGACAACCTACCACTTCAGCAAACCAGCAGTGTCGTCTCTCCCCGTCAACCCGAGCTTTTGGACGAAACTCCATCAGCGAATAATCAACTTGATCTTCTCCCTGATATTTTATCGGATGCCCCTGAGGGGCTCCCGTGGCCGCGAGCATTCAATTTGACACCTCAGGCTCAAAACATAATTCAGCCAAGGCTCCCAAAATAGTGGAACCAGAGTAGCTATAACCAAAACTCTGTATCTTTCTCATTATAAATACCTCAAGTATTACAACTGTGAGAAGAAATAACAGTAGTAAAAACTTACACGAGCCTATGCTATTTATTATTTCACCGTTATTGTGTTACAATGACCTGTGCTACTTAGCCGTTGCACAGTGTCTTGGGAGTGATTGATTCTCTACTGCCATCCTATATCTTCTGCAATGACCTGAAGAATCCTAGTTACAAGTTACAACAACCGAGGAACCTGCAAGAATCAAATCGTTCACCGCTATACATGTGGGCATGGCCTGCCAAGTAAACCTTTCAAGACCTTGCCAACAATCAACTCAATGTTTCTCGGACAAAATGCAACAACCAACGCTTTCTGTTGCAATGTGCATTGAATAACTATCGGCCTGATCCAATCAAACCAGTGGGTGGACATTACCCGCTAGCAAACGACTGCCATCAGTCTAGTCTCCACATGGCAATGCAGATCCCCTCTTCAGGAGCTAGGTTGATACTTGATACCTGTGTATGGGGCCAGTTATAATCAGAAGAAAAAAAAAGTCTGCAGGTTTCACAAAAGCATTGTATAACACTGGATATGGAATGATTCAATTGATAACAATGTTACACACCTTGAGAAAGTTGGGGCGTGAAAATGTGTAGAGATCATGTGGTTGGTCTGGTCATAGTAGATAGACCCCGACCTCCCATGGGAACCATACCAGGAAGCCCCAACTCAGGCTCATCATCTGCTGACAATTAAATGAAAAATAAATGGATGAAACTACAAATTCTGATGTAAAAAATGCATCTACCATACAGCAAACAAATAAACAATATACGGCCATTTTCATGTACTAAACTTTGCTCAAATCCGAATAAGATTCATACAAACTGTGCAACTTTATCATCAATGTTTTTATTACGTACCGTTCACTTCTTCACCAGATTCAGCACCAGCAATCCTGATGCAGGCAAATAAAGATGAATCGTCAACTTTCAAGTGCTCATATGCAAGATACAAGTCCTCAATTGTGGCACTTTCATACAATGTTGTCAATTCCTTAATACAGGATATATCCTGCATTTAATTGGAAGAGATGAACTACAGTAAGACAGTGATACAACAAGAGAAGAGGAAATGAAACTAGTATGGAAACTAATAGCACAAAAAACTAATGAAGGATAAGATATGGACTGGGATCCAACAAATGATAATATCTAACACGAAAAAGATACAATCTATACAGATTTAACATGTGATCATACATTGGCAGATACATGTAATGCAAACTGCTGTTAAAAATTTCCTCTGGGGAAGGCTCTACAGCCCGAATTATTCAGAGGCAGGGTCTTGGCCAAGTCAGCATTTTTTTTAAAGCAGAAGGTTTAGTTATACTTGGTTCAGTAAACACACTGAATGCCCTGAGTGCATGGTCAAGTGTCAGCCAAACCATAGAGTCATACTTGCAGCCTGGTGGAGTATAACCAAGAGCATAGAACATACTCCCTCTGTCCCCTCCCTATCTTTTCAATGCAATGAAACGCAACAGTCCTCTGCGTTTTCTCGAAAAAAAGAAAAAGAACTCCCTCTGTCCCAAAATAAGTGTCGCCGATTTAGTACAACTTATTTTGGGACGGAGGGAGTAGATTTATTTGTTTTCCTTCTGCTACTCATACAGCAACCCCTGGAACTTCTTGATATATCAACAAACTTCTCAACCAATAATTACATGATCATAACTATCATCGAGATGGTCGTTGGTCAGCAGGCTTTCAGAAGTTCGTCTAGAAAACTTGCATCAAGAAAATCTAGTCAGAGTAACTACATGGAGTTCACCACAGTAAAGTGGCGCAAGGATGATGCAGCCAGAGTCTCCGTGAAACCAGGGCTTGGAGAGTCGGTCTATTTCTGTTCTAGTTTCCTATAGAATATGCACTTATAAACCTCACATACAGAATACCTTTCTCGGCACGGATGCAGACTGCAGATGGGCTAGCAAACCAAGCCAATAGGCATTTGTTTTTGTCTCTGCCTCATGTTTCATCAGCAGTGTCCTCTTTGCCTGAAACATGCAAAAAAATGCTAACCAAATTAACAAGCAAAGAAGTATGTTCTCATAGTTACGTTTAAAGCTCTGAGCTTAGTAATACAATACATATGCATTTCTTTAAGATGTGGATTCAACTTGAGTACAGAAAAATTGAACAACATATGCAATCATAAAAATGTGCACTTCTGTTAGACTACCATTTAAGCAACATGGCCCTGATTAGCAAGAATTGTCACAGATGAAAAATAGTACTTCCTCTGATCCAAAATAAGTGTTGCAGTTTTGAACTGTGGTTAGTTCAAAACTGCGACACATATTATGGCTCGGAGGTGGTACGGAATTTTGACTAACCCGATCCAGCTCCCTTTCAACAATTTTGTTGTGATGTAAACCTCTGAGAACACCTTTGCACGCATCAACAGCCTTATGGACCTGGCATCAAGATCGCAAAATGCAGATATTAGCAGCGGAAGAACAAAGTAAGACAAGCTCAAGATCACAGCTTTTACCTTGCTCGGAGTTGAAGTTACCGCGATCACATACCAACCAAGATCCAGTTTGTCAAAAAGATTTAATTCAAAAGAAACATCGTAGGTTAATCCCATTGAATCTCGCACTGTTGTAAATAGCCTGAGAGAAAAAAGGTGCAGCCCATCATGTTAGTCTTATCAGGTAAAAACCAACAGAACATCAAAGTGAATCATGACACGCAACCAAGCATCTCGCAGGGACATCAATAAGACATGAAACCATGAATGTCGCTTAATAGAATACATATCATCACGATTTTTGCATAAGCAACAACTCATGACCCAGTTATCCAAGGGTGGGACACGAAAGTAAGCACACCATGCACTTTGTAGCATATTAGCATGTACTGTGTATGGAAGAGCTTCATAACGATTTAACAAAAAAGAATTATGCGTGTACTGTGTATGGAAGAGCTTTACAATGATGTAACAAAAAAAATGCACTGAAATGCTTTACCTGGAATTTATAATTTCAGCCAGCAAACTCAAAGCGATGCCAAAGAAAAGAGGATGGTTGCGAACGTTAATATGTGTCTTCCCCGAGTTAGCCGGTGCAGAGATTTCTGCTAAGATGGTACGACAAATATCAGCGCACATGTTTATACCCACAAGGTCATTAACAGATGAGTAGTGGGAAAATCCTCAAACAAAAACAAAAATTAGGTCTAATTCAAGATATGGCACTTGAGTTGGAGTCAGTCGTGTGGCTCATGTCAGAGAATAGCACACATATTGAATTATAGTTACCATCTGCGCTGGAACTTCGAATGTCATTGAAGAGATCTTTTCCTTCAGTAGCAAACCCCCATCGGTTAGGTGCCGGGCCTGCAATGTATGCACAAGCTCTCTCATCTGTATCCTTTATGTATACCTGGGAAAGAATTCACGGTTAAATGAATATGTTTAGATTTGGTCTTTTGTTAGGATGGCTACTGTTTTTTGGCATGTTAATTGCTCTTTGCCTATTAAATTCATTTTTCTTGCCAATCTTAGCCAGCTCATGGCAACCAAAAGCTCAACCAGAACTTAGGCTAGCAAAAATATTGGCAGGGCAAGCTTGGGCTAGAACCAAACACGCCCTGAGGCTTAAAACACATGATTTTAATGAAGTACCAAAATATCCATCTTTTTTTCATGAATGCTTCAACATATTAAAAAGATGGTTATGAAGGCTGCATGACAGTTCATACTTGCTGGAAATGCAGATCCGATGGGGATGGCAGGAAGGAAATCTTCTCAATATGTTCCTCTTTGTTTGAAGATTTTGCAGCGCTTACAGTCCCAAGATAATCAAGAACACAAGATTCTACCTCTTCTTCTGTGAAATCACCAACTACACTGACCTGAAAAAAATATTTTCAACATTAAGTTAAAAAAAGGATTAAAAGAATGTTAGAACAAAGAGATGTAGAGAAAGGAGACTCAGAATGGACAAACTACTCAACAAACCTCCATGTTGCTACCCACAAACTGGTTCATGACAGCTTCTTTAACTGATTGAAGAGTCAACTTCTCCAATGAATGTGGTGATGGTTCTACAAACCTTTCATCATGGTTCAACATGGCTACCATAAGTTTGTGAGCCGTGGCACGTTCCAAACTTTTGGGAATAGACCGGTAGTAAGACAAATATAGTTGAGCAGCTCTATCAAATGCATCTTCTAGCCACACATTATGCTGTAACACAAAGTGAAATATATATATGTAAGGGGAAGACCTACATGTTTCAGAAAACTCATATTTTTATAGCAAGACAGGTGACATATGTAGTAAGTTAAACCCACACCTCAAGGACCATATGGAGGAGCTGGAAAGCAGCACGCATGCCATTATCTCTCAAAGCAAACCTAAATTCCATAAATATGAACTCCTCATTGGATTCCAGCGAGCAGTTTATAAGATTATTCACACAGAAAAGTTCAACCTGAAATAAAAATCATATGCAGATTATAAGAAAATGTTATCAAACGATTTCTCAGCAGTAATAAGATAAAAGGAAAACAATATGTGAACATCACAAGTGGATTACATGCATGAATATGAATATTATCAAAGTTAGTGGGGATGAACGGGATAGATATAAACAAAAACCATAGGCTATTGTAAGAAAATTAAACCATAGGGCATTGTATATTATACGATTTATGAATTATAATTTGAAGCTAGAATTACATAAAAGACTATATCATGTGACTAGTGACTAGTCTAAATGTTTATGCATACATAATCGGTAAGTTTGAAGTTTGGGAAGCTTGACTGGCATGGACATAAAACTGAATAGTAGGGGGTACCTGTTCCCTTGAAAAGTTACCAACACAGCCACCTTCACTCAAAGTACGAACACCAACGATAACAGATCCCTTCGATTCAGAATCTTCGGTGGCTCTCCCGCCACCTACTATCAGCCGCATGACACCAACCCTTGCCTCATTTTGTGTGATCTATCATGAATCATCATTAAAATGTTAGTCTGGAACGTGAGATAAAAGCTAAATTACATCAGAACTTCCATCTCTAGAAGTGAACTAAAGTACCTTGTAGTTGACGGAAATTCCATTAGAAAGGCGACGTTGTGTTATACCGGTTTCATTGTCAAATACTTTCACCACATCATCCTCTTTGAAAGGAACAAATGATGGTCGGTGTTGCACTTTCAAGTCTTCAAGTTCTGATTGAGTAATCAACTCTTTTGGCACCTCAAGCTGCAATCATAATAACAATCAATAACATGTTACTTTACAGTTATTAGTGACACCAAAATACATCTACAGCTAAGTTAGTATAGTTTCAGAACCAAGAAAAGATATCAGAAATAACTAAGATACCTCAGGCTCTGGGTAAATGGGTTCTTCAAGACCTGCCTTCATGGACTCGGTTATTTCTTCTGGGCATATCTCAAAACTACTTTCACCTACTCCATCGATATGGACCTTTTTAGGTACACACGCCACAATAGCAGCAGGAAGTGGTGCACTGGGCTTCCCAAAGTCCGAAATAAATTCAAGTACTTCTGCACCAACGGTGTTAACCTACATATGGCAAAAATGTGTTTAATAGTATCATTAAAAGCTACTCCCTCCGTTCCAAATTACTTGTCGCAGGTATGGATGTATCTAGATATATTTTAGTTCTAGATACATCAATTTCTGCGACGAGTAATTTGGAACGGAGGGAGTAATAGACAGTAAAATGCATTTATGTCATTTGTTTCTAATATGACATATATATGAGAAATGATTATGTTAGCACCTCTTCAAGTGTGACAGTTTCGGCAACCCCAAGCAAACTATCATGTCCCTGCAACTGATCCATGACTGTATGGCCAAGTGCATCACTCTCCATAATGAAGTCCAAGTTATCAACTGAGGGAACACTATCAATCATCATAGCCAGCTGCTCACTATCTTTTATCAGTGCATCCATATAACGGGTCATTTCTCCCATTGTGACACCAAACTCCTTGAGTCTCCGAACCTAAAATAGCACAAGGAGAAGTTGGTAAACAGTAAAGAAACATTTGCGACAAAATGGCTCAAGTAATAAAAGGTAAAAGGCATTTGTGCAGCACAAATCTCACTGTCAAGAAACTTTTGTGCATTGCGTCAAACCAGTAGAAACCATTTACCTGCACATCCATCAGTTCTACTGATACAAATTCTTGAGTTGGCTTGAGTTCAAGCTTGACCTGGGTTAATGTCAAACTTGATCTGGCTACAGTTGGTTCAAAGCTCGCATTTGGCCTGGATTTCCAAGATTGAACTTGGATCGTGCCATATTAGACTGGGCTAGTAGGCTTAGGCAGGTCACAGACGAAGCTAGGCTTGACTTGTGAAGCTGTCATGCTAGGACAACCTTGCTGTAATATTTTCCATTCAATTATCATTTATTCTCTTCAACAAATGTTGTCCTCAAAAATTTCTTGTAGCTAAAAGGGTAATGTTCTTGATGTACGTGCTAAACCAACACTTAAATTTCACAGGACTTTCCTCATATGCCAATTGCAATAGATGAATATAGATGGTAGTGTACTGATTCAAACTCATGTTCTCTAGGTAATTGATCCATATTTGAATGACATAATTCAGTCAGCTCAAACTATATTTGTAAAACATACAGAGTAATTGAGCCATGAAGGCACAAACAAACCTCATGAACAGCAACTTTGATGGCACTCTTCCAATTTTGCGGTTCAGCTGTTACTGTTAGAGTAGTGACAGTGCATCCTTCCCTTCCTGAGTCACTGTGATCCAACTCAACTGATGTAAAGGGAGGATTTGAGCTCTGTATAATAAAAGAAGGAAAAAAAACTTTATTCAGTCAGAGAAACCATGTAACTAACTCATATGTTCCATTTCCTTGTAAAATACATAATAGTGTGCTAAGTGCTAACGTGTGCTAATTCCTCACTGGAAATCTTGGATATTTGACTCGCATTTCAAGTCCAATATCCAGTATAATGCATCCTGAGTAGCTAATAGCTCGGCTAAAAGCCTAAAAGACCAAAACAAGTATGAATTATATTATGTATGGACTGGAGTGACATTTAATGTGAGTTGTAGTAGACTGGTGGGCGTAAAGATCCTAACAACGAGAAAATAACATGTGCAAATGTGCATACATATGAAAGTATGAAGTGCTTGAATTAATCTGCTTATGCGAGGATACAAAGTTATAAACCACAGAAAATATTATGTTCTGATGCAACAAACAAAATGGAAAAACTTATACATATATCATGAACGTTTCTCCAAACCACAAACCTTGTATCGTGTATTTATTCGGAAGTGCAGAGCAGATAAAAATATCCGTTTCATCAGTACACTGCGCAGGTCTTTGTATGTACGAACTTGGTTGACGGGTATCTGTCCAAAAATGGAAAGCAAGTCAGACATACGAAGCATGATTAAGGAACTTCACAGACAGAAGCAGTAACCTGACTGCAGAAATCCTCCTATTTTTTTCGTAGCAATAAAAAGACAATCCATTCAAATATCTTTAAAGGTGAACAATTAAGTGCACTATTGTCAACATGACACTTTCTAACCCTAGCAAAAAATTGCACTATTGAAACATACGTTGTGCACGTTACAGCAATGCTGATACAGCTTGCTTATATCTATTAAATATTATAACGGAAACCAGTCCCTAGGAACACTAATGGAACGATTGGTGGTAAACTAACCACAGGGCGCAGAACATAACTGTAAGAGTAAAGAGTAGCAGGCAACCATACCTTGCAGAACATGTTAATAGAGAAGCTCTGAACCAACTCATGTTGAAAAATCACTGGAGGCTTGGCAGCCTGATCAACCTCAGGAAGAGACCATTTATGCTCTACAGGAGGTCTGACTGCCTGTCTTTCCCTTTTTATAGGTTTTAGTTTATCTGTGGCAGGTGATCTTTCACCAGTTAGGCTTGCGGCCAAGCCACCTGGTAGCTTTGGTGCAAAGAGGCTTGCCATAGCACCAAACGGACTTCCAGACGACATAGGGGCTGCTTCGTTTCCTGAAAGTGTATGTTCGAACACAGCCTGCATTGAAATGGGTCAGCTAACCAGCTTGCAACTTAATCCTATAGGGGAATCAGCTAAATAATCAACAACAATACTTAAAAGGATGTAATTTCTAACTACCTCTATCTCCCGCACTGCTCTGGGAATATCATCAATTTCTCCTACCAGGTATAAAGTGGCATTGGCAGGGTAATACCATCGCTCATGGAATCTGCGGATCTTATCAGGATCCCATTTAAGTATTTGCTCCTCAAGTCCAATAGGAAATCTGTTGCTCAATTTGTTTTCGGAGTGTAAATATTGCAACAACTACAAGCATAGGAACCATAATTACTGATTGTACAGAAAGATAGTGTCTTAATGATTCAATACTGTCCCAGGAACATGGCCAAAAAGAATAAGAACAAAAACTTACCTGGCAATCAACACGGTATTCGATTGTGTTCATCATCTGGAGCTCTGAAAGAATTGCTCTTCTCTCTTTCTCAACGCGAGACGATGAGAACTTAGGATGAAAAGCTATCTGAAAGGAATAAATTGAAGAACCTGTTCATATATCTACGTAATAGCATGAAGAGATTTGTCATACAGACTAATATCATGCCATTGCAGCATGCATCAAAATTTTAGCTACCAGTTTGAAGATAATGTTGTATCAAATAACATTAAATGACAGCGGTGGGTAGTCTTTAATTTGCTCCGACCATTTTGAATATGTTTGCTGTTTCATATATCTTTAACAGAAAGAATGAATATGCTTGTGGTTTCAAATATCTTTAACAAAAAAAGATAGCCTATGGTTGGCATACATCCTATAACTCAAATAGGAATGCAATTGAGTAAGATCTTACCTCATTCAAAGCATCCAACACAGAAGGGAGTAAGGATTCACCATATTCCTGCCACACGGAAGACAAACTAAATGTCAGACCCTAGACAAACAAGAGAAGACATCTAATTTCAACCATCAGTATTCACAGAATATAAGTCTGGCAGCTAACATATACATTTTCAAATCCATTCGATGAAAGTGCTTGTCAAAGAAAGTATGCAAATAGGAAAGTAACAATGGCCTCGAATAAACCATCAAGAGTTAATTTCCAACCCAAAATTGACACTGAGAAAAGCCACAAAAGTAAGGACCTTTGTTTTAGTTGGAGAATGGATATGGAAGACTGTATGGTGGAAGTCTGTATATGCATTAGACCTTGCACCTGTCCCCAAGAGTTTCTCACGCTTTTTACTCCCAAGAAATGCAACATGCTCGATCATATGTGCAATTCCCTGCTCGTCCTCTTCCTCGTCAATTGATCCGACATGAACTTCCATGTGAGCCTCAAACCTGCAAACTAAAATACTTAGAACCATGCACATATTTAAATATGTATATCAAAGTAATTTTGCTTAGTCTGACTTAACTAAAGTTTAAGTGTGGCATGAATTAAGCATGGTTTAATATTTACTGGCTGCTGCGGATCCATACACCGGAGCAGAATTTCCATGTTCAGGGACTCAAATCAACACTGTCCTGGTTAACTCTCCAACGGATTCACCTATAGTTCTTTAAAATGTCTCTTAAAGTAAATTAAAATAATAAGAGAGCAATGGAAGCCACAATGTATGATGATGCATCCATATACAAGCATGAGAATTTTATGGTCCAGAAATCAAGACAGGTTGAAACCATGTACTTGTTCAACTATTTAAGAGTTTCAGCAATTATTCTGCCATGTATCTTTGAAACTGCATTGAAGTGAAACAGAAAAGACAACACAAATTGCTAGTTCACTGGGAAATTGTGGTTGTGAATGTAGAAAGGGTTCAATAAAAATTCAGTTGCAAGGGAAATGATTATGGCAGTACGGCCATGTCATACCCACTTCTGGTAATTGTATTACAGTGTATAAAATGAGGTGAAAATGAAGTTTCCTCACCTGTCCGCTGGAACTTTATTAGGTAAAATAAGATATCTGAGGCCATTCTTCAATTGACCACGTATTAGCTTTGGATGGGACGGAAGAGGAGTGTCCAGGACATCTTCAAGCGCCCCGTTCGTAACCGTGGGATCATAAGGTTTATCAAGAGCCGTCTCAGACCATGTTGGACTTGCAACATGTGGTTCGTCAGGTCCAGCAGCACGTAATATATGACTACGCCTGGTCTGAAAAACATCAAATAGTTAAGTCAATGCCTTCAACATTTTGCTTGCTGCATACTCAAATACCGACAAGGCGACAAGCAACAGCCCTCTCGCTATATGTTGCTTGATACAAATATTTGCCTCCCACTAGTGAAGCTCAACATTTAGCTTGACAGTTAATGAAAAAACAAACATGTGCAGGCTTTATGGACATCGAAACCAGGGAAATCCTTTTAGTGCAAAAACTAACGCTTAAATCTTTTACACTTCTATACTGATGGTCGGTCCACATTTATTGCGCTGCTCATATACCCCCCATAATTTGCACCACTAATTACGGAACCAAGCAGAACCTATATACTCCAAGAGAAGTAAGGAACAAAACACGTTTCCTAGCAGTCATCACGTGCAATCCATAACAGGAAAAAAAAATAGCTGCCTGATAATCTATCAACTCAGATGAAACGAACCTTAGGCCCGCTCCACTGGCTGTGCAGCGATAAGCCCGAGGTGTGCGGGAGCGCGCAGGGCGCGAACCTGGCGAGCCCCGGCCGCCCCCGCCTCCGGCTCCTCGGGAAGCACGAGAGGCACCCGTCCCTCTCCTCGCCGAGAATCCCAGCGGCCGACGCTGACGCCGCGCCGAGCCCTTGCGTCCGCCTCCTCGACCTGCAGGCACACACACAGCAAGACGAATCAGCAATTCGCTAACAAACCCGGTGAACCCTCGCAGGCGGCGTGGGGGAGTTCGTGCGTCCGTGCTCACCTGGGCGTGACGGCGCGGCGGTGCGAGCAGCGGAGGGGGTTGGCCGGCGCGGCGGTGGCGGAGGGGCGCAGGGCGAGGGAGGCGCGCGGGCGGAAGGCGTGGGAGGAGTGGTGCACCGCGGCGGCGGAGAGGGAGAGGCCCGGGGCGAGGCGCGGGGGCGCGGCCGCTGCCGCGGCGACGACGGAGGGGGAGGGGAAGGAGGCCATGGGGGTGGGATGGCCCGGAGGGGAGGGGAGGATAGGAGAGCGAGAGAACGCTGCTCTCTCCCTCTATTACTAGTCTTTTCTGGGTATTTTGGTGTTTTTTGTGAGGGTAAAATAGGCTGGGGCCTATCGAGGAGTTGGGGGCCGGCACGGCGGCTTTCGCGGCTGCGAGAGGTGGAGACGCAAATATCCCCCTGACTCGCGAGTTGGTGCCGGAAGGCACCCGAGTTTCCATTCGGGTTCGGCCCCGGACGCACCAAAGGGTGAACAGACTTTCTTTTCTTTCTTTTTTTGGGTTGAGAATCAACCGACTTTCTTTGTTTTTTTTAACACAACAGACTTTCTTTGTTGAGGTTAATGTTGTCGCTTTATTTAGCCAACATGGCTAGGAATCAAATTGGGTGTTCACGGATCATTTGTGAATATGACTGCTTGGAGGTAATTGATGTGTGCAATGGAGTCTCAGATGTATTGGCACCGTATGCTGCTACTCTCGTGGATTGTTTCCAACTCGCACAAGGTATACCTTTGATTCGTTTCCAACGTTGTTCGAGGGAAGCCAATAATTTGGCACACTATATAGCTAGGCATGCTTATGATATTCAGTTGGTGTATTTGATGGGACGATGAACCATCTAGTTTTCTTCTTTCACGTGTCTTTTAAGGATGTAACTCCGATAATTTCACAATAAAGTGCCTTGAGGCTTTCCCTTCAAAAGAAAAACATGACTAGGAATATCGTTTGGAACTACATCTAAAACAAAATCCGTGGGAGTCCCTAACCAAATCTTACAAATCTCATCTTCTACGCCTACTTTTGCTAACTTATGCACGACAATATTAGCAGAACGACAAACCCATACAACTCGAAAATCCATACGCGTGTTGAGCATCTACTTTATCTCTTGAATCCACGACACGACTGCAGCTAGGTTCATCTACGAATCATTGATCATTTCCACCACTGTCTTGTTATCAAGCTCCAGATGGACCCCCTCAATCTCGTGCTCGGTCGCTACCTGTATACGTCTCCTGCAAGCAAGAATTTCAGCAGCCTCTAGATCAAAAATGTTTTGGAAATAGTGGCTAACTCCAGCCAGAAAAGCTCTATTGTGATCCATCAGCACGGCACCACCTCCACCTTTGTCACCAAACTTTGACACGCCTCATTAGAGTTCACTTCGACCCAACCATCATCTGGAGGTTGTTGGAAATATGCCCTAAAGGCAATAATATTGTATTATTATATTTCTCTGCTCATAATTAAGAGTTTATACTCTATGCTATAATTGTTATGATCCTGAAATATGTGATTCAATGAAAAACTCATATGCACATGTGTATAAACCGTAAATTAAGATGGGAACCGCTAGGAATCATACTACTGATTCTTAGCTTCCCATCAGACCACTGTTCCACCGTAGGATTGGATGCATCAGGAACATGCAATGGGCCAGAAAAAGGTGCTTAATTCCATGCAACGATCTACTAATAGCAATTTATTTCATAATAAAACCACTCCCGTAAATCTCTCGAGGCCTAACTGCTAGCGCCATGCAATGTGCTTCCATATCAAGATGCTTGTTTCCAACTGGGTGAATTATTTCCAGCGCAAATTAATCATGCTTCATACCAAGGATATTTGTTATCATGTGCTAACAAGATTGCTTCCAACTCAAGATTATTGGGAAACACTTTCCTACAGATTTTGATCTAGTATTTTTTGTTTTTCCAACATGGAAAAGTGTGCTTTGAACGGACAAAAAGTGTTTTCATGTGACATGGTGAAAGTGTTAGTTATCGACTAGATGGGGGTGAATAGGCGATTTTTATGACAGTCTTCAAGGCAGGCAATGTATTCGAAGACAGACAACCAAATGACACCTACACAGTATGCAACGGAAGATAAACTACACTAGCCATGCCATAGTCAAAAAAATAATACAGAGTAAACACGAAGACAAATAGCAGCTAGGTAGATCAGATCGGAATAGGAAGACAATATGAAGCCAAATATGCAATCAGAAAGAATGTCTTCACACAATAAAGTCAAATAGAGGAGGCAAGCAATGACTTCACGAGGCTACACTATAAGTGAAGGAGTGAGGAGATAGAACCAGTTGCTCGACGAATACAAGGATTTGATAGAACAGTTCCAGTTGTTGTGACAACTGTACGTCTGGTTAGGGAGGCTGAGATTGAACTCAGAAGACCATGTCTTCATCTTATTCCCCTTGAGCTAAGGTTACTTAGTCCTCGCCCAATCACTCAAGTAAGTCTTCAAGGTAGACTTCTAAACCTTCACAGACTTCATTCACCGGCGATCCACAATGACTCATGGATCCTTGTAACACGGCCTAACCTACTGGAAGATCACAGCCTTCAAGTGTAACAAGTCTTCAGATCACGCGGACAGAAAGACTTCGATGATGCCAAACACTCTGGGCTTTGGGTGTTTTGGGTTTTGTCCTGCAAGGATTCTCTCTCAAAGGCTCCGGAGGTGGGTTACTCTCAAACGACAAAAAGCGTGCACTAACTCTAAGAAACCACCAATTTATGGTGGAGGGGGTGGCTATTTATAGTTAGGGGGCAACCCGACATGATATGTCCAAAATGATCCTGGGTCATTAAGGAACCGACACGTGTCTAGCGGTCGGATTTCAAACACACGTGACAGCTTGATACGTCTCCAACGTATCTATAATTTTTATTTGTTACATGATGTTATATTATCATTCTTGAATGCTTTATATTCATTTTATAGCAACTTTATATCATTTTTTGGACTAACCTATTGACATGGTGCCCAGTGCCAGTTGTTGTTTTCTGCTTGTTTTTTACTTCGCATAATATCCATATCAAGCGAAGTCCAAATGCAGCGAAACTTCTTGGAGATTCTCTTCTGCCCATAAGAGACTCAGGGTGTTGGGAATCATTGCATGGAAAACAAAACCTTTTCTACTCACACGCAATGATCTATCCATGGAGATGCGTAGCAACGAGGGGGAGAGTGTGTCTACGTACCCTCATAGACCGTAAGCGGAAGCGTTTCACAACGCGGTTGATGTAGTCGAACTTCTTCTCACGTCAACCGATCAAGTACCGAACGCACGACACCTCCGCGTTCTGCACACATTCAGCTCGGTGACGTCCCTTGCCTTCTTGATCCAGCAAGACATTGAGGTAGTAGATGAGTTCCATCAACACAACGACGTGGTGACAGTGATGGCGAAGTGATCTCCGCAGGGCTTCGCCTAAGCACTACGAATATATGACCGGGGATGTAAACAGTGGAGGGGGGCGCCGCACATGACTAACAATTGATCTGATGTGTGCTAGGTGCCCCCCTCCCACATATATATAGGTGAGAGGGGGAGGGGGGAGGCTAGGAGGCTCCCCAAGTAGGACCGAATATATGTCGGAGGGGGAAGGAAAGAGGGGGGCAGGAAGGGGGAATCCTATTCCGCTCCTTCCTTTCCCTTTCCCCTCTTTCTTCTCCTCTTAGGGCGACCCATATGGGGGGCGCACCAGCCCCTTGTGGCTGGTGCATTTCCCCTCTTGGCCCATAAGGCCCATATCTTTTGCCGGGGGTGCCCGAAACCCCTTCCAGTGACCCGATAAGTACCCGGTAACCCCCGAAACACTTCTGGTATCCAAATACCATCGTCCTATATATCAATCTTTACCTCTCGACCATTTCGAGACTCCTCGTCATGTCCGTGATCTCATCCGGGACTTCGAACAATATTCGGTCACATAACTCATACATGTTGAGGAACATAGTAATTCAAAGTTTTCCTACGATCACGCAAGATCTAACTAGGAGATGCATAGAAATGAGAGGGGAGAGTGTGTCTACGTACCCTCGTAGACTGAAAGCAGAAGCGTTTAGTAACGCGGTTGATGTAGTCGAATGTCTTCATGGTCTAACCGATCCAAGTACCAAACGTACGGCACCTCCGTGTTCAGCACACGTCCAGCACGATGACGTCCCTCGAGCTCTTGATCCAGTAGAGGGACGAGGGAAAGTTCCGTCAGCACGACGGCGTGGTGACGGCGATGATGAAGTTACCGGCGCAGGGCTTCGCCTAAGCAATACGATGATATGCCCGAGGTGTTAAACTGTGGAGGGGGGCACCGCACACGGCTAAGAGATTGTCTGTTGTGCTTTGGGGTGCCCCCCTGCCCACGTATATAAAGGAGGGGGGAGGAGGAGGCCGGCCAAGTGGGAGGCACGCCAGGGGGGAGTCCTACTAGGACTCCAAACCTAGTAGGATTCGCCCCCCTTTCCTTCCAACAGAGAGGGGGAAAGGGGAAAGGAGGGAGAGGGAGAAGGAAAGAGGGGGGCCATGCTCCCTTCCCTTGTCCAATTCGGATTGGGGCAAGAAGGGCGCGCCCCACCTCCTGTGGCCTGCCTCCTCTCCTCCACTATGTCCCATTAGGCCCAATAACTTTCCCCGGGGGTCCCGGTAGCCTCTTGGTACTCTGAAAAATCCCCGAACCTTATCGGAACCATTCCGGTGTCTGTATATAACCTTCCAATATATCAATCTTTACCTCTCGACCATTTCGAGACTCCTCTTCATGTTCATGATCTCATCCAGGACTCCGAAC
This sequence comes from Triticum dicoccoides, assembly GCF_002162155.2. NCBI lineage: Eukaryota > Viridiplantae > Streptophyta > Magnoliopsida > Poales > Poaceae > Triticum > Triticum dicoccoides. The sequence goes on along the minus strand of NC_041392.1, from coordinate 582,889,638 downwards.
AAACTTCGGTCATCAAATCACATAACTCATAATACAAATCATCATCGAACGTTAAGCGTGCAGACCCTACAGGTTCGAGAACTATGTAGACATGACCGAGACACATCTCCGGTCAATAATCAATAGCGGAACCTGGATGCTCATATTGGCTCCTACATATTCTACGAAGATCTTTATCGGTCAAACCGCATAACAACATGCGTTATTCCCTTTGTCATCGACATGTTACTTGCCCGAGATACGATCGTCGATATCATCATACCTAGTTCAATCTCGTTACCGACAAGTCTCTTTACTTGTTCTGTAATGCATCATCCCGCAACTAACTCATTAGTCACATTGCTTGCAAGGCTTATAGTGATGTGCATTACCGAGAGGGCCCGGAGATACCTCTCCGATACATAGAGTGACAAATCCTAATCTCGATCTATGCCAACTCAACAAACACCTTCGGAGACACCTGTAGAGCATCTTTATAATCACCCAGTTATGTTGTGACGTTTGATAGCACACAAGGTGTTCCTCCGGTATTCGGGAGTTGCATAATCTCATAGTCAGATGAATATGTATAAGTCATGAAGAAAGCAATAGCAATAAAACTAAACAATCATAATGCTAAGCTAACGGATGAATCTTGTCCATCACATCATTCTCTAATGATGTGATCCCGTTCATCAAATGACAACACATGTCTATGGTCAGGAAACTTAACCATCTTTGATTAACGAGCTAGTCAAGTAGAGGCATACTAGGGACACTCTGTTTGTCTATGTATTCACACATGTACTAAGTTTCCGGTTAATACAATTCTAACATGAATAATAAACATTTATCATGATATAAGGAAATATAAATAACAACTTTATTATTGCCGCTAGGGCATATTTCCTTCAGTCTCCCACTTGCACTAGAGTCAATAATCTAGATTACATAGTAATGATTCTAACACCCATGGAGTTTTGGTGCTGATTATGTTTTGCTCATGAGAGAGGCTTAGTCAACGGGTCTACAACATTCAATTTCGTATGTATTTTGCGAATCTCTATGTCTCCCTCCTTGACTTGATCACAAATGGAATTGAAGCGTCTCTTGATGTGTTTGGTTCTCTTGTGAAATCTGGATTCCTTCGCCAAGGCAATTGCTCCAGTATTATCACAAAAGATTTTCATTGGACCTGATGCACTAGGTGTTACACCTAGATCAGATATGAACTCCTTCATCCAAACTCCTTCATTTGCTGCTTCCGAAGCAGCTATGTACTCCACTTCACACGTAGATCCCGCCACGACGCTCTGCTTGGAACTGTACCAACTTACAACTCCACCATTTAATATAAATACGTATCCGGTTTGTGACTTAGAGTCATCCGGATTAGTGTCAAAGCTTGTATCGACGTAACCATTTACGACGAGCTCTTTGTCACCTCCATAAATGAGAAACATATCCTTACTCCTTTTCAGTTATTTCAGGATGTTCTTGACCGCTGTCCAATGATTCACTCCTGGATTACTTTGGTACCTCCCCGGTAAACTTATAGCAAGGCACACATCAGGTCTAGTACACAACATTGCATACATGATAGAACCTATGGTTGAGGCATAGAGAATGACCTTTATTTTCTCTTTATCTTCTGCAGTTGTCGGTCATTGAGTCTGACTCAACTTCACACCTTGTAACATAGGCAAGAACCCTTTCTTTGACTAATCCATTTTGAACTTCTTCAAAACTTTATCAAGGTATGTGCTTTGTAAAAGCCCAATTAAGCATCTTGATCTATCTCTATAGATCTTGATGCCCAATATATAAGTAGCTTCACCGAGGTCTTTCATTGAAAAATTCTTACTCAAGTATCCTTTTATGCTATCCAGAAATTCTGTATTATTTCCAATCAACAATATGCCATCCACATATAATATTAGAAATGCTACAGAGCTCCCACTCACTTTCTTGTAAATACAGGCTTCTCCAAAAGTCTGTATAAAACCATATGCTTTGATCACACTATCAAAGCGTATATTCCAACTCCGAGAGGATTGCACCAGTCCATAAATGGATCGCTGGAGCTTGCACACTTTGTTAACACCTTTTGGATCGACAAAACCTTCTGGTTGCATCATATACAAATCTTCTTTAAGATATCCATTAAGGAATGCGATTTTGCCATCCATTTGCCAAATTTCATAATCATAAAATGCGGCAATTGCTAACATGATTCGGACAGCCTTAAGCATCGCTGCAGGTGAGAAGGTCTCATCGTAGTCAAATGCTTGAACTTATCGAAAACCTTTCGCAACAAGTCGAGCTTTGTAGACAGTAACATTACTGTCAGCGTCAGTCTTCTTCTTGAAGATCCATTTTTTTTTCTATGGCTTGCTGATACGTCCCCAACGTATCTATAATTTTTTATTGTTCCATGCTATTATATTATCCATCTAGGATGTTTTATATGCATTTATATGTTATTTTATATGATTTTTGGGACTAACCAATTAACCTAGAGCCCAGTGCCACTTTCTGTTTTTTTCCTTGTTTTTGAGTATCGCAGAAAAGAAAAACCAAACAGAGTCCAATTGACCTGAAATTTCATGGAGATTATTTTTGGACCAGAAGAAGCCCACGGAGTATCGGAGATGAGCCAGAAGAGTCCCGAGGCACCCACGAGGGTGAGGGCGCGCCCTACCCCCTGGGCGCCCCTACCTCGTGGACGCCTCGGAGACCCCCCTGACTTGTTCTCGACGCCAACATCTCTTATATATACCCAAACTTCCAGAACATAACCTAGATCAGGAGTTCCGCCGTCGCAAGCCTCTGTAGCCACCGAAAACCAATCTAGACCCGTTCTGGCACCCTGCCGGAGGGGGGAATCCCTCTCCGGTGGCCATCTTCATCATCCCAATGCTCTCCATGACGAGGATGGAGTAGTTCACCCTCGGGGCTGAGGGTATGTACCAGTAGCTATGTGTTTGATCTCTCTCTCTCTCTCTCGTGTTCTTGATTCGGCATGATCTTGATGTATCGCGACCTTTGCTATTATAGGTAGATCTTATGATGTTTCTCCCCCTCTATATCCTTGTGATGAATTGAGTTTTCCCTTTGAAGTTATCTTATCATATTGAGTCTTTAAGGATTTGAGAACACTTGATGTATGTCTTGCATGTGCTTATCTGTGGTGACAATGGGATATTCATGTGATCCAGTTGATGTACGTTTTGGTGATCAACTTGCGAGTTCCGTGACCTCGTGAACTTATGCATAGGGGTTGGCACACGTTTTCGTCTTGACTCTCCGGTAGAAACTTTGGGGCACTCTTTGAAGTTCTTTGTGTTGGTTGAATAGATGAATATGAGATTGTGTGATGCATATCGTATAATCATACCCACGGATACTTGAGGTGACATTGGAGTATCTAGGTGACATTAGGGTTTTGGTTGATTTGTGTCTTGAGGTGTTATTCTAGTATGAACTCTAGGATAGATCGAATGGAAAGAATAGCTTCATGTTATTTTACTACGGACTCTTGAATAGATCGATCAGAAAGGATAACTTTGAGGTGATTTCGTACCCTACAATAATCCCTTCATTTGTTCTCCCCTATTAGTGACTTTGGAGTGACTCATTGTTGCATGTTGAGGGATAGTTATATGATCCAATTATGTTATTATTGTTGAGAGAACTTGCACTAGTGAAAGTATGAACCCTAGGCCTTGTTTCATAGCATTGCAATACCGTTTATGCTCACTTTTATCATTAGTTACCTTGCTGTTTTTATATTGTTAGATTACAAAAACCTATATCTACCATCCATATTGCATGTGTATCATCATCTCTTCGCTGAACTAGTGCACCTATACAATTTACCATTGTATTGGATGTGTTGGGGACACAAGAGACTCTTTGTTATTTGGTTGCAGGGTTGTCTGAGAGAGACCATCTTAATCCTATGCCTCCCACGGATTGATAAACCTTAGGTCATCCACTTGAGGGAAATTTGCTACTGTCATACAAACCTCTGCACTTGGAGGCCCAACAACGTCTACAAGACGAAGGTTGTGTAGTAGACATCAAGCTCTTTTCTGGCGCCGTTGCCGGGGAGGTTAGAGCTTGAAGGTATATCTTTAGATCTTGCAATCGAATCTTTTTGTTTCTTGTTTTATCACTAGTTTAGTCTATAAAAGAAAATTAGAAAAAAATGGAATTGAGGATACCTCATATGCTTCATCTTTTTAATATCTTTCATGAAAATAAGGATTCCGGTAATTGTGCCAAAATGCTAGAAGAAGTATGCATTAAAATGTTTGGCACCAAATCTTTGAATGATGAGCATGATTGCAATGTTTTTAGTACAAACTCTTTGACCATCCATGGTACTAATTATGATTGCACTAGTCATGATGAAAATGTCTCTTATAAGCATGTAAATTTTTATGGAGTGCATAGGGTTTGCAAGTACACACCAAATAAGGAAGATAGATTTTGCAAGAGGCATAAGTATTTAGAAACTAAATGGTTGCAAGAAAGGCTAGATGTTTGTGCTGAAAATTTAAATTTTCTTAGCCATCCTTGTGAACTTTGCAATGAACGTGGTCATTTAAATATCCAATGTAAATTGTTTCATGATCAAATTGTGTCCAAAAATCGTGATGACTTGATTTACCTTGCGCATCATAATGAACTTAGTTTGCTTCTGGGTTATGAAGAAATGAAACGTATAACTAAGAATATTCCATAATTTGCCCTTGAGACGGTTCTTGATTTTGATCTAGAGGAAATGTATATGTATTGTGCGGTGAATTGCATTGAAAATCCTTATATTGCCAATTACATAAAGACAAGAAAACAAATAGAAGATGAAGAGAATACTAATGAAAGGGAAGAGACTTCCCAATATCCTCCTATTATTTCTTATGATGAATCAGGTAACGAGGAGGAGCTTTCTATTGAACCAATTTAAATAATGAGGGGCTCCAAAAAGAGGATTAAACCCACACATAATGAAAAGAAGAAAAAGAGAAGACGGAGAAGCAAAGGTAAAAAGGTATCCCTCCCAAATGATGTTGCTCATATTACTCATTGTGATGATGATAATTGCTATACTATTGGTGCTATCCATACTATTAATGATGAGAGTGATTATGCTTATGATATGCAAGGGCCCAATCTTGGGGATGCTACGTTTGATGAGAATGACATGTTCGAGAATTTATTTGCTGCAATTAATGTTTGTCCCAAGCTTGGGGATGCTATGTTTCATGATCATGATATATCTAACCTCCCAAGTTTTGATATGCAAATTTATTATGATGATAGCATGCCTCCTATTTATGATGGTTATATTGATGAAAGTGGGTTTGGAAGAGTGTCAACTTTAGGAAGTAATGACCCCACTATTTTGGAGGGTGTTGAATCTTATCGTGACAATTATGAAAGTGGATTTGGAGAGGTCATGACTTTATTTAGTAATGATTCCACTATTTTGGAAGAGGTTTCAATTGATTATGATGAGAACAAAGTTGCTACTTATGATGATTATTGTGATGAACTTATGCTATAAAAAGTAGTGATGATTATATTTATAAAACTTATCATGATTATGATTACCCTTTTTCTGAACATTACTCTTTTAATGTGGAAACCATTTATAGTATTCGGGTTTCTTATGATACTCCCACTATTCCGAATGAGAAGAATTTTGCTTATGTGGAGAATAGTAAATTTTCTATGCTTGTAGATCATGAAAAGAATTCTTTATGTGATAGTTATATTGTTGAATTCATTCATGATGCTACTAAAAATTATTATGAGAGAGGAATATATACTTGTAGGAGTTGCAATAATATCAAGTTTCCTCTCTATGTGTTGAAAATCTTGAAGATTTGCTTGTTTTACCTTCCTATGCAAGTTGATTCTTGTTCCCACAAATTGTTTACTCACAAAATCCCTATGCATAGGAAGTGGGTTAGGCTTAAATTTGCTAGTTATATTCTTCGTGATGCTCTCTTTATGCTTCAATTATTATCTTTTATGTGAGCATCATTGAAATCATCATGCCTAGCTAGGGGCGTTTAACGATAGCGCTTGTTGGGAGGCAAACCAATTTTTGTTCCTTGCTTTTTGTTACTATTTAGTAATAAATAAATCATCTATCCTCTGTTATTATTGTGTTTTTATGTTTTAATTAGTGTTTGTACCAAGTAAAGCCTTTAGAATCTTCTTGGGTGATTGTTATTTGATCTTGCTGTAAAAAACAGAAAGTATGTGCTCACAAGAATAATTTTCATTTTTTACCAGAGAACGATAAAATACCAATTCCACTTGCAGTAGATTAATGAACAAATTTCTTAGTACTTTCTAATTTCTCAGGATTTTTGGAGTTACAGAAGTATTCGAAACCTCCAGATTTCTACAGACTATTCTGTTTTTGACAGATTCTGTTTTCTATGTGTTGTTTGCTTATTTTGATGAATCTATGAGTAGTATATGAGGGTATGAACCATAGAGAAGTTGGAATACAGTAGATATTACACCAATATGAATTTAGAATGAGTTCACAACAGTACCAAAAGTGGTGATTTATTTTCTTATACTAACGGAGCTTACAAGTTTTCTGTTAAGTTTTGTGTTGTGAAGTTTTCAAGTTTTGGGTAAAGATTCGATGGAATATGGAATAAGGAGTGGCAAGAGACTAAGCTTGGGGATGCCCAAGGCACTCCAAGGTAATATTCAAGGACAAACAAGAGCCTAAGCTTGGGGATGCCCGGGATGACATCCCCTCTTTCGTCTTTGTTCATCGGTAACTTTACTTGGAGCTATATTTTTATTCACCACATGATATGTGTTTTGCTTGGAGCATCATTTTTTTTCTTTTTTTTTGATTACTATTTGAATAAATTACTAAGATCTGAAATTATTAAATATTAGAGAGTCTTCATATAGTTACATAATTATTCGACTACTCATTGATCTTCACTTATATCTTTTGGAGTAGTTTGTCGTTTGCTCTAGTGCTTCGCTTATATCCTTTTAGAGCACGACGGTGGTTTTATTTTGAAGAATATATATGAACTCTCATGCTTCACTTATATTATTTTGAGATTCTTTTAGAACAGCATGGTAATTTGCTTTGGTTATGAAATTAGTCCTACTATGATGGACATTCAAGATGGGTATAATAAAAACTTACATATAGAGTGCATTGAATACTATGAGAAGTTTGATACTTGATGATTGTTTTGAGATATGAAGATGGTGATATTAGAGTCATGCTAGTTGAGTAGTTGTGAATTTGAGAGATACTTGTGTTAAAGTTTGTGATTCCCGTAGCATGCACGTATGGTGAACCGTTATGTGATGAAGTCAGAGCATGCTTTATTTATTGATTGTCTTCCTTATGAGTGGCGGTCGGGGACGAGCAATGGTCTTTTCCTACCAATCTATCCCCCTAGGAGCATGCGTGTAGTACTTCATTTCGATAACTAATAGATTTTTGCAATAAGTATGTGAGTTCTTTATGACTAATGTTGAGTCCATGGATTATACGCACTCTCACCCTTCCACCATTGCTAGCCTCTCTAATACCGCGCACCTTTCGCCGGTATCATACACCCACCATATACCTTCCTCAAAACAGCCACCATACCTACCTATTATGGCATTTCCATACCCTTTCTAAGATATACTGCCATGCAACTTTCCACCATTCCATTTAGTATGACACGCTTCATCATTGTCATATTGCTTTGCATGATCATGTAGTTGACATCGTATTTGTGGCAAAGCCACCGTTCATAATTCTTTCATACATGTCACTCATGAGTCATTGCACATCCCGGTACACCGCCGGAGGCATTCATATAGAGTCATATTTTGTTCTAAGTATCGAGTTGTAATTCTTGAGTTGTAAGTAAATAAAAGTGCGATGGTGATCATTATTAGAGCATTGTCCCATGTGAGGAAAGGATGATGGAGACTATGATTCCCCCACAAGTCGGGATGAGACTCCGGACAAAAATAAAAGAAAAAAGAGGCCATGAAAAAAGGCCCAAAAAACAAAAAAAATATGAGAGAAAAAGAGAGAAGGGGCAATGCTATCCTTTTACCACACTTGTGCCTCAAAGTAGCACGATGATCTTCATGATAGAGAGTCTCCTATGTTGTCACTTTCATATACTAGTGGGAATCTTTCATTATAGAACTTGGCTTGTATATTCCAATGATGGGCTTCCTCAAAATGCCCTAGGTCTTTGTGAGCAAGCGAGTTAGATGCACACCCACTTAGTTTCTTTTTGAGCTTTCATACACTTATAGCTCTAGTGCATCCGTTGCATGGCAATCCCTACTCACTCATGTTGATATCTATTGATGGGCATCTCCATAGCCCGTTGATACGCCTAGTTGATGTGAGACTATCTTCTCTTTTTTTGTCTTCTCCACAACCACCATTCTATTCCACCTATAGTGCTATGTCCATGGCTCACGCTCATGTATTGCGTGAAGATTGAAAAGGTTTGAGAACATCAAGGCTTGTCATCGGGGTTGTGCATGATTTAAATATTTTGTGTGATGAAGATAGAGCATAGCCAGACTATATGATTTTGTAGGGATAGCTTTCTTTGGACATGTTATCTTGAGAAGACATGATTGCTTGGCTAGTATGCTTGAAGTATTATTGTTTTTATGTCAATATTAAACTTTTGTCTTGAATCTTTTGGATCTGATATTCATGCCACAATAAATAAAATTATATTGGAAATTATGTTAGGTAGCATTCCACATCAAAAATTCTGTTTTTATCATTTACCTACTCGAGGACGAGCAGGAATTAAGCTTGGGGTTGCTTGATACGTCCCCAACATATCTATATTTTTGGTTGTTCCATGCTATTATATTATCCATCTAGGATGTTTTATATGCATTTATATGATTTTTGGGACTAATCTATTAACTTAGAGCCCAGTGCCAGTTTCTGTTTTCTCCTTGTTTTTGAGTATCGCAGAAAAGAAAAACTAAACAGAGTCCAATTGACCTAAAATTTCACGGAGATTATTTTTGGACTAGAAGAAGCCCACAAAGTATCGGAGATGAGCCAGAAGAGTCCCGAGGCACCCACGAGGGTGGGGGCGCGCCCTACCCCCTTGGGCGCGCCCCTACCTCCTAGCCGCCTCGGAGACCCCCCTGACTTGTTCCCGACGCCAACATCTCTTATATATACCCAAACTTCCAGAACATAACCTAGATCGGGAGTTCTACCGTCGCAAGCCTCTGTAGCCACCGAAAACCAATCTAGACCCGTTCCGGCACCCTGCCGGAGGGGGAATCCCTCTCCGGTGGCCATCTTCATCATCCCGACGCTCTCCATGATGAGGAGGGAGTAGTTCACCCTCGGGGCTGAGGGTATGTACCAGTAGCTATGTGTTTGATCTCTCTCTCTCTCTCGTGTTCTTGATTTGGCACGATCTTGATGTATCACGAGCTTTGCTATTATAGTTGGATCTTATGATGTTTCTCCCCCTCTATCTCCTTGTGATGAATTGAGTTTTCCCTTTGAAGTTATCTTATCGGATTGTGTCTTTAAGGATTTGAGAACACTTGACGTATGTCTTGCATGTGCTTATCTGTGGTGACAATGGGATATTCATGTGATCCACTTGATGTATGTTTTGGTGATCAACTTGCGAGTTCCGTGACCTCGTGAACTTATGCATAGGGGTTGGCAAACGTTTTCGTCTTGACTCTCTGGTAGAAACTTTGGGGCACTCTTTGAAGTTCTTTGTGTTGGTTGAATAGATGAATCTAAGATTGTGTGATGCATATCGTATAATCATTACCACAGATACTTGAGGTGACATTGGAGTATCTAGGTGACATTAGGGTTTTGGTTGATTTGTGTCTTAAGGTGTTATTCTAGTACGAACTCTAGGATAGATCGAACGGAAAGAATAGCTTCGTGTTATTTTACTACGGACTCTTGAATAGATCGATCAGAAAGGATAACTTTGAGGTGGTTTCGTACCCTGCAATAATCTCTTCGTTTGTTCTCTGCTATTAGTGACTTTGGAGTGACTCTTTGTTGCATGTTGAGGGATAGTTATATGATCCAATTATGTTATTATTGTTGAGAGAACTTGCACTAGTGAAAGTATGAAACCTAGGCCTTGTTTCCTAGCATTGCAATACCGTTTACGCTCACTTTTATCATTAGTTACCTTGCTGTTTTATATTTTTAGATTACAAAAACCTATATCTACCATCCATATTGCACTTGTATCATCATCTCTTTGCCGAACTAGTGCACCTATACAATTTACCATTGTATTGGGTGTGTTGGGGACACAAGAGACTCTTTGTTATTTGGTTGCAGGGTTGTTTGAGAGAGACCATCTTCATCCTACGCCTCCCACGGATTGATAAACCTTAGGTCGTCCACTTGAGGGAAATTTGCTACTGTCCTACAAACCTCTGCACTTGGAGGCCCAACAACGTCTACAAGAAGAAGGTTGTGTAGTAGACATCACTTGCCGATCATCGGGCAAGTCAACCGAAGTCCACACTTTGTTCTCATACATGGATCGCATCTCAGATTTCATGGCCTCAAGCCATTTCGCGGAATCTGGGCTCATCTCGCTTCCTCATAGTTTGTAGGTTTGTCATGGTCAAGTAACATGACCTCCATAACAGGGTTACCATACCACTCTGGTGCGGATCGTACTCTGGTTGACCTACGAGGTTCGGTAGTAACTTGATTTGAAGTTTCATGATCATCATCATTAACTTACTCACTAATTGGTGTAGGAATCACTAGAACTGATTTTTGTGATGAACGACTTTCAAATTCGGGAGAAGGTACAACTACCTCATCAAGTTCTACTTTCCTCCCACTCACTTCTTTCAAGAGAAACTCCTTCTCTAGAAAGGATCCATTCTTAGCAACGAATATCTTGCCTTCGGATCTGTGATAAAAGGTGTACCTAACAGTCTCCTTTGAGTATCCTATGAAGACACATTTCTTCGATTTGGGTTCGAGCTTATCAGGTTGAAGCCTTTTCACATAAGCATCGCAGCCCCAAACTATAAGAAACGACAACTTAGGTTTCTTGCCAAACCATAGTTCATATGGTGTCGTCTCAACGGATTTAGATGGTGCCCTATTTAACGTGAATGCAGTCGTCTCTAAAGCATAACCCCCAAACGATAGTGGTAAATCGGTAAGAGACATCATAGATCGCACCATATCTAATAAAGTACGGTTACGACATTCAGACACACCATTACGCTGTGGTGTTCCAGGTGGCGTGAGTTGTGAAACTATTCCACATTGTTTCAAAAATGAAGACCAAACTCATAACTCAAATATTCACCTCCACGATCCGATCGTAGAAACTTTATTTTCTTGTTAAGATGATTTTCCACTTCACCATGAAATTCATTGAACTTTTCAAAAGTTTCAGACTTATGTTTCATTAAGTAGATATACCCATATCTGCTCAAATCATCTGTGAAGGTCAGAAAATAACGATACCCACCGCGAGCCTCAACACTCATCGGACCACATATATCAATATGTATTATTTCCAATAAGTCAGTTGCTCGCTCCATTGTTCTGGAGAACGGAGTCTTAGTCATCTTGCCCATGAGGCATGGTTCGCAAGCATCAAGTGATTCCAAAAGCCCATCAGCATGGAGTTTCTTCATGCGCTTTACACCAATATGGCCTAAATGACAGTGCCACAAATAATTTGCACTATCATTATTAACTTTGCATCTTTTGTCTTCAATATTATGAATATGTGTATCACTACAATCGAGATTCAACAAAAATAGACCACTCATCAAGGGTGCATGACCATAAAAGATATTACTCATATAAATAGAACAACCATTATTCTCTGATTTAAATGAATAACTGTCTCGCATTAAACAAGATCCAGATATAACGTTCATGCTCAACGCTGGCACCAAATAACAATTATTTAGGTCTAAAACTAATCCCGACGGTAGATGTAGAGGTAGAGTGCCGACGGCGATCACATTGGCTTTGGAACCATTTCCCACGCGCATCGTCACCTCATCCTTAGCCAATCTTCGTTTAATCCATAGCCCCTGTTTCGAGTTGCAAATATGAGCAACAGAACCAGTATCAAATACCCAGACGCTACTACGAGTATTAGTAAGGTACGCATCAATAACATGTATATCAAATATACCTTTCACTTTGCCATCCTTCTTATCCGCCAAATACTTGGGGTAGTTCCGCTTCCAGTGACCAGTCCCTTTGTAGTAGAAGCACTCAGTCTTAGGCTTAGGTCCAGACTTGGGTTTCTTCCCTTGAGCAGCAACTGGCTTGCTGTTCGTCTTGAAGTTCCCCTTCTTCCCTTTGCCCTTTTTCTTGAAACTAGTGGTCTTGTTAACCATCAACACTTGGATGCTCCTTCTTGATTTCTACCTCCCCAGCCTTTAGTATTGTGAAGAGCTCGGGAATTGTCGTTTCGATCTCTTGCATATTATAGTTCATCATGAAGCCTTTATAGCTTGGTGGCAGTGATTGAAGAACTCTGTCAATGACACTATCATCGGGAAGATTAACTCCTAGCTGAGTCAAGTGGTTGTGGTACCCAGACATTCTGAGTATGTGTTCACTGACAGAACTATTCTCCTCCATTTTGCAGCTATAGAACTTGTTGGAGACTTCATATCTCTCAACTCGGGCATTTTCTTGAAATATTAACTTCAACTCCTAAAACATCTCATATGCTCCATGACATTCAAAACGTCTTTGAAGTCCCGATTCTAAGCCTTAAAGCATGGCACACTGAACTATCGAGTAGTCACCAGCTTTGCTCTGCCAAACATTCATAACGTTCGGAGTTGCTCGTGCAGCAGGTCTTGCACCTAGCGGTGCTTCTAGGGCGTAATTCTTTTGTGCAGCAATGAGGATAATCCTCAAGTTACGGACCCAGTCTATGTAGTTGCTACCATCATCTTTCAACCTAGATTTCTTTAGGAACGCATTAAAATTCAAGGGAACGGTAGCACGAGCCATTGATCTACAACAACATAGATATGCAAAAACTATCAGGTACTAAGTTCATGATAAATTAAAGTTCAATTAATCATATTACTTAAGAACTCCCACTTAGATAGACATCTCTCTAGTCATCTAAATGATCACGTGATCCATATCGACTAAACCATGTCCGATCATCACGTGAGATGGAGTAGTTTTCAATGGTGAACATCTCTATGTTGATCATATCTACTATATGATTCACGTTCGACCTTTCGGTCTCAGTGTTCCGAGGCCATATCTACACATGCTAGGATTGTCAAGTTTAACCTGAGTATTCTACATGTGCAAAACTAGCTTGCACCCATTGTATGTGAACGTAGAGCTTATCACACCCGATCATCACATGGTGTCTCTGCACGACGAACTGTAGCAATGGTGCATATTCAAGGAGAACACTTATACCTTGAAATTTAGTGAGAGGTCATCTTATAATGCTACCGTCGTACTAAGCAAAATAAGATGCATAAAGGATAAACATCACATGCAATCAAAATATGTGACATGATATGGCCATCATCATCTTGTGCCTTTGATCTCCATCTCCAAAGCACCGTCATGATCTCCATCGTCACCGGCTTGACATCTTGATCTCCATCGTAGCATCATTGTCGTCTCGCCAACTATTGCTTCTACGACTATCGCTACCGCTTATTGATAAAACAAAGCAATTACATGGCAATTGCATTTCATACAATAAAGCGACAACCATAAGGCTCCTGCCAGTTGCCGATAACTTTTACCAAACATGATCATCTCGTACAACAATTTATATCTCATCATGTCTTGACCATATCACATCACAACATGCACTGCAAAAACAAGTTAGACGTCCTCTACTTTGTTGTTGCAATTTTTACATGGCTGCTACGGGCTTCTAGCAAGAACTGTTCTTACCTACGCATCAAACCACAATGATTTTTCGTCAAGTGTGCTGTTTTAACCTTCAACAAGGACCGGTCGTAGTCAAACTCGATTCAACTAAAGTTGGAGAAACAAACACCCGCTAGCCACCTGTGTGCGAAGCACGTCGGTAGAACTAGTCTCATGAACGCGCTCATGTAATGACGGTCCGGGCCGCTTCATCCAACAATACCGCCGAATCAAAGTAAGACATTGGTGGTAAGCAGTATGACTATTATCCCACACAACTCATTGTGTTCTACTCGTGCATATATCATCTACGCATAGACCTGGCTCGGATGCCACTGTTGGGGAACGTAGTAATTCAAAATTTTCCTACAATCACGCAAGATCTAACTAGGATATGCATAGCAACAAGAGGCGAGAGTGTGTCTACATACCCTCGTAGACCGAAAGCGGAAGCGTTTAGTAACGCGGTTGATGTAGTCGAACGTCTTCACGATCCAACCGATCCAAGTACCAAACGTAAGACACCTCCGTGTTCAGCACACGCTCAGCACGATGACGTCCCTCGAGCTCTTGATCCAGTAGAGGGACGAGGGAGAGTTCCGTCAGCATGACGACATAGTGACGGTAATGATGAAGTTACCGGCGCAGGGCTTCGCCTAAGCACTACGACGATATGACCGAGGTGTTAAACTGTGGAGGGGGGCACCACACACGGCTAAGAGATTGTTTGTTGTGCTTTGGGGTGTCCATGCCCATGTATATAAAGGAGGGGGAGTGTCGATGTCAAAACCAGCAGGTCTCGGGGTAGGGGGTCCCGAGCTATGGATTCTCGGATCAATGGTAACAGGAACGAAGGAGACTATGTTTTACCCAGGTTTGTTGGGGATCGTAGCAGAAATTTAAAATTTTCTACGCATCACCAAGATCAATCTATGGAGTAATCTAGCAACGAGGTGAAGGAGAGTGCATCTACATACCCTTGTAGATCGCTAAGCGGAAGCGTTGCAAGAATGCAGATGAAGGAGTCGTACTCGCAGCGATTCAAATCGCGGCTGATTCCGATCTAGCGCCGAACGGACGACGCCTCCGCGTTCAACACACGTACAGCCCGGGGACATCTCCTACTTCTTGATCCAGCAAGGGGAGAGGAGAAGTTGAGGGAGAACTCCAGCAACACGACAGCATGGTGGCAATGGAGCTCGTGGTTCTCCAGCAGGGCTTCGCCAAGCACTATGGAGGAGGAGGAGGTATAGGAGGAGGGAGGGCTGCGCCAGGGAAGAGGTGCGGCTGCCCTCCCACCCCTCCACTATATATAGGGTCAAGGGGAGAGGGGGAGGCGCCCTAGGGTTTCCCCTAGGGGCGACGACCAGGCACATTGGATCTCCCTAGGGAAAATCCTAGGGAGACTTGCCCCCCAAGCCAAGCAGGTGGAGGCTTGCCTCCCAAGCCAGGTGGAGGCGCCCCAACCCCCAAGTAACATGGGAAAGGGTGTGGGGGGCGCACCACCCCTTAGTGGGCTGGTTTGCCCCTTCCCCTTTGGCCCATGAGGCCCTCCCACACTTGCCGGGGCTCCCGAAACACCTTTCGGTCATGCTGGCCATAGCCTGATACCCCCGGAACACTTCCGGACTCCAATACCCTTCATCCAATATACCAATCTTCACCTCCAGACCATTCCGGAGCTCCTCGTCATGTCCGGGATCTCATCCGGGACTCTGAACAACCTTCGGTAACCACATACTATTTCCCATAACAACTCTAGCGTCACCGAACCTTAAGTGTGTAGACCCTACGGGTTCGGGAACCATGCAGACATGACCGAGACAACTCTCCGGCCAATAACCAACAGCGGGATCTGGATACCCATGTTGGCTCCCACATGTTCCACGATGATCTCATCGGATGAACCACGATGTCGAGGATTCAATCAATCCCATATACAATTCCCTTTGTCCAGCGGTATTGTACTTGCCCGAGATTCAATCATCGGTATCCCGATACCTTGTTCAATCTCGTTACCGGCAAGTCTCTTTACTCGTTCCGTAACACATCATCCCATGATCAACTCCTAGGTCACATTGTGCACATTATGATGATGTCCTACCGAGTGGGCTCAGAGATACCTCTCCGTTTACACAGAGTGACAAATCCCAGTCTCGATTCGTGCCAACCCAACAGACACTTTCGGAGATACCTGTAGTGTACCTTTATAGCCACCCAGTTACGTTGTGACGTTTGGCACACCCAAAGCATTCCTACGGTATCCAGGAGTTGCACAATCTCATGGTCTAAGGAAATTATACTTGACATTAGAAAAGCTTTAGCATATGAACTACACGATCTTTGTGCTAGGCTTAGGATTGGGTCTTGTCCATCACATCATTCTCCTAATGATGTGATCCCGTTATCAACGACATCCAATGTCCATGGTCAGGAAACCGTAACCATCTATTGATCAACGAGCTAGTCAAGTAGAGGCTTACTAGGGACATGGTGTTGTCTATGTATGCACACATGTATCTGAGTTTCCTATCAATACAATTCTAGCATGGATAATAAACGATTATCATGAACAAGGAAATATAATAATAACCAATTTATTATTGCCTCTAGGGCATATTTCCAACAGTCTCCCACTTGCACTAGAGTCAATAATCTAGTTCACATCGCCATGTGATTAAAACTCACAGGTCACATCGCCATGTGACCAACATCCAAGAGTCTACTAGACTCAATGATCTAGTTCACATCACTATGTGATAAACACTCAAACAGTTCTGGGTTTGATCATGTTATGCTTGTGAGAGAGGTTGTAGTCAACGGGTCTTGCCATATTCAGATCCCTATGTATTTCGCAAAACTTTATATCATAGATGCTGCTACCACGTTCCACTTGGAGCTATTCCAAATTATTGCTCCATTGTACGTATCCTGTATCTCTACTCAGAGCTATCCGGATAGGTGTTAAGCTTGCATCGACGTAACTCTTTATGTCGAACTCTTTATCACCTCCATAACCGAGAAACATTTCCTTATTCCTCTAAGGATAATTTTGACTGCTATCTAGTGATCCAGTCCTAGATCACCTTTGTACCTTCTTGCCAGACATGTGGCAAGGCACACATCAGGTGCGGTACTCACCATGGCATACCGTATAGAGCCTATGACAAGAGCATAGGGGACGACCTTCGTCCTTCCTCTTTCTTCTGCCGTGGTCAATCTTTGAGTCTTACTCAACTTCACACCATACAACTCAGGTAAGAACCCCTTCTTTGACTGATCTATTTTGAACTCCTTCAAAAACATGTCAAGGTGTGTGTTCTTTGAAAGTATCATCAGGCGTCTTGATCTATCTCTATAGATCTTGATGCCCAATTTGTAAGTAGCTTTATCCAGGTCTTCCTTTGAAAAACACTCTTCTAACAACCGTTTATGCTTTCCAGAAATTCTACATTATTTCGGATCTTACAATATGTCATCCACATATACTTATCAGAAATGTTGTAGTGCTCCCACTCACTTTCTTGTAAATACAAGTTTCTAGCAAACATTGTATAAACCTAAAAGCTTTGATCACTCTATCAAAGCATGTATTCTGACTCCGAGATGCTTGCTCTAGTCCATAGAAGGATTGCTGGAGCAAGCATACCTTTTAGCATCCTTAGGATCGACAAAACCTTTTATTATAGCACATACAAACTTTTCTTACGGAAACTGGTAAGAAAACTTGTTTTGGCATCCATCTGTCAGATTTCATAATCGAAAAATACAGCTAATGCTAACATGATTCCGATGGACTTAAGCATCGCTACGGGTGAGAAATTCTCATCGTAGTCAACTCCTTGAACTCGTGAAAAGTCTCTTTCCCACAAGTCGCACTTCATAGACGGTAACATTACCGTCCATGTCCGTCTTCTTCTTAAAGATCCATTTATTCTCAATGGCTTGCCGGTCATCGGCCAAGTCCACCAAAGTCCATACTTTGTTCTGGTACATGGATCCTATCTTGGATTTCATGGCTTCTAACCATTTGTCGGAATACGGGCCCACCATTGCTTCTCCATAGCTCGTATGTTCATTGTTGTCTAACAACATGATATCTAAGACAGGATTACCGTACCACTCAGGAGTAGTACATGTCCTTGTCGACCTACGAGGTTCGATAGCAGCTTGATCCGAAGCTTCATGATCACTATCATTAACTTCCTATTCAAAAGACGTAGGCTCCACAGAAAACATCTTTCTGTGTTGCATCACTCTCTGGTTGAAGTAAAGGTTCGACAACCTCATCAAGTTCTATCTTCCTCCCACTCAATTCTTTAGAGAGAAACTCCTTCTCGAGAAAGGACCCGTTCTTAGCGACAAACAATTTACCCTCAGATCTGAGATAGAAGGTGTACCCAACTGTCACCTTTGGGTATTCTATGAAGATGTGTTTGTCCGCTTTGGGTTCGAGCTTCTCCGGCTGAAGCCTTAAGCATCGCAGCCCCAAACATTAAGAAACGACAACTTTGGTTTCTTGCCAAACCAATGTTCATACGACGTCGTCTCAACGGACTTAGATGGTGTCCTATCTAAAGTGAATGCAGCTGTCTCTAACGCATAACCTCAAAATGAAAACGGTAGATTGATAAGAGACATCATAGATCGCACCATATCTCATAAGGTTCGATTACAACGTACAGACACACCATAACCCAGTGGTGTTCCAGGTGGCTTCAACTGTGAAACAATTCCACAATGTCTTAAGTGTTTTCCAAACTCATAACTCAGATATTCTCATTGATCAGATCGTAGGAATTTGATCTTCTTGTTATGATGATTCTTAACTTCACTCTGAAATCGCTTGAACTTTTCAAACGTTTCAGACTTGTGCTTCATTAAGTAAATATACCTATATCTACTCAAATCGTCAGTGAAGATGAAAAAATAGCGATATCCACTGCACGCTTCAATTCTCATTGGATCACACGCATCAGCATGTATGATTTCCAACAAGTCACTTGCCCGTTTCATTGTACCTGAAAGCGGGGTCTTAGTCATCCTGCCCATGAGGCATGGCTCGCATGTGTCAAGCGATTCAAAATCAAGTGACTCCAAACATCCATCGACATGGAGTTTCTTCATGCATCTTACGCCAATATGACCTAAGCGGCAGTGCCACGAGAAAGTGGTACTATCATTATTAACTCTACATCTTTTGGCGTGAACATGTGTATTACCACGACCGAGATTCAATGAACCATTCACATAGGGTGCATGACCATGAAAGGTATCAATCATGTAAACAGAATAACCATTATTCTCTAACTTAAATGAATGACCGTATTGCAATGAACATGATCTAATCATATTCATGCTCAACGTAGACACCTGATAACATTTATCTAGGTTCAATACTAATCCCGAAGGCGGATGGAGCGTGCGATGGTGATCTCATCAACTTTGGAAACACTTCCAACACACATCGTCACCTCGCCCTTAGCCAGTCTTCGTTTAGTCCATAGCTTTTGCTTCAAGTCACCAGTAATAGCAACTGAACCGGTATCCAATACCCAGGTGCTACCAGGAGTACTAGCGAGGTGCACATTAATAACACGTATATACTTTGTTGAAGTTGCCAGCCTTCTTATCTACCATGCATTTGGGGTAATTCCGCTACCAGTGACCGTTCCCCTTACAATAGAAGCACTTAGTCTCGGGTTTGAGTTCAACCTTGGGTTCCTTTACTAGAGCGGCAACTGGTTTGCCATCCATGAAGTTTCCCTTCTAGCCCTTGCCCTTCTTGAAACCAGTGGTCTTGTTAAACCATCAACACTTGATGCTCCTTCTTGATTTCTACCTTTTACGGTCTTAAGCACCGCGAACAACTCCGGGATCAACTCCATCCCTTGCATGTCATAGTTCATCACGAAGATCTAGTAGCTTAGTGATAGTGGCTAGAGAACTCTATCAATCACTATCTTATCTGGAAGTTTAACTCCCACTTGATTTAAGTGATTGTAGCACCCAGACATTCTGAGCACATGCTCACTAGCTGAGCTATTCACCTCCATCTTGTTGGCTAAAGAACTTGTCAGAGGTCTCACACCTCTCAACACGGGCATGAGCCTGAAATCCCAATTTCAGCTCTTGGAACATCTCATATGTCTTATGGCGTTCAAAACGTCATTGGAATCCCGATTCTAAGACGTAAAGTATGGTGCACTAAACTATCAAGTAGTCATCAGGATGTGTCTGTCAGGTGTTCACAACATCCACAGACGACGTTGTAGGGGTTTGCACATCGAGCGGTGCATCAAAGACATAAGCCTTCTGTGTAGCAGTGAGGACACTCCTCGGACTATGGACCTAGTCCGCATCATTGCTTACAATATCTTTCAACTTAATCTTTCTCTAGGAACATATTGAAACAAGGAGCTACAACGTGATCTATTTATCTACAACATATTTGCAAAGACAATTTAGACTACGTTCATGATAATTGAGTTCATCTAATCAAATTATTTAATGAACTCCCACTCAGATAGACATCCCTCTAGTCATCTAAGTGAAACATGATCCGAATTGACTAGGTCGTGTCCGATCATCACGTGAGACGGACTAGTCATCAACGGTGAACATCTCATGTTGATTGTATCTTCTATATGACTCATGTTCGACCTTTCGGTCTTCCGTGTTCCGAGGCCATGTATGTACATGCTAGGCTCGTCAAGTCAGCCTAAGTGTATTGCGTGTGTAAATCTGGCTTACACCTGTTGTATTCGAACATTTAGAATCTATCACACCCGATCATCATGTGGTGCTTCGAAACGACGAACCTTCGCAATGGTGCACAGTTAGGGGGAACACTTTCTTGAAATTTTAGTGAGGGATCATCTTATTTAAGCTACCATCGTTCTAAGCAAAGAAGATGTAAAACATGATAAACATCACATGCAATCAAATAGTGACATGATATGGCCAATATCATTTTGCTCCTTTTGATCTCCATCTTCGGGGCTCCATGATCATCGTTGTCACCGGCATGACACCATGATCTACATCATCGTGTCTTCTTGAAGTTGTCTCGTCATCTATTACTTCTACTACTATGGCTAACGCTTTAGCAATAAAGTAAAGTAATTACATGACGTTTATGTTGACACGCAGGTCATAAATAAATTAAGACAACTCCTATGGCTCCTGCCGGTTGTCATACTCATCGACATGCAAGTCGTGATTCCTATTACAAGAACATGATCAATCTCATACATCACATATATCATTCATCACATCCTTTTGGCCATATCACATCACAAGGCATATGCTGCAAAAACAAGTTAGACGTCCTCTAATTGTTGTTGCAAGTTTTTACGTGGCTGCTATAGGTTTCAAGCAAGAACGTTTCTTACCTATGCCAAAACCACAACGTGATATGCCAATTTCTATTTACCCTTCATAAGGACCCTTTTCATCGAATCCGATCCGACTAAAGTGGGAGAGACAGACACCCGCTAGCCACCTTATGCAACTAGTGCATGTCAGTCAGTGGAACCAGTCTCACGTAAGAGTACGTGTAAGGTCGGTCCGGGCCGCTTCATCCCACGATGCCGCCGAATCAAGATAAGACTAGTAACGGAAAGTAAATTGACAAAATCAACGCCCACAACTGCTTTGTGTTCTACTCGTGCATAGAAACTACGCATAGACCTAGCTCATGATGCCACTGTTGGGGATCGTAGCAGAAATTTAAAATTTTCTACGCATCACCAAGATCAATCTATGGAGTAATCTAGCAACGAGGGGAAGGAGAGTGCATCTACATACCCTTGTAGATCGCTAAGCGGAAGCGTTGCAAGAACGCGGATGAAGGAGTCGTACTCGCAGCGATTTAGATCGCGGCTGATTCTGATCTAGCGCCGAACGGACGGCGCCTCCGCGTTCAACACACGTACAGCCCGGGGACGTCTCCTCCTTCTTGATCCAACAAGGGGAGAGGAGAAGTTGAGGGAGAACTCCAGCAGCACGACGACATGGTGGCAATGGAGCTCGTGGTTCTCCAGCAGGGCTTCGCCAAGCACTATGGAGGAGGAGGAGGTGTAGGAGGAGGGAGGGCTGTGCCAGGGAAGAGGTGCGGCTGCCCTCCCACCCCTCCACTATATATAGGGTCAAGGGGAGAGGGGGAGGCGCCCTAGGGTTTCCCCTAGGGGCGACGACCAGGCAGATTGGATCTCCCTAGGGAAAATCCTAGGGAGACTTGCCCCCCAAGCCAAGCAGGTGGAGGCTTGCCTCCCAAGCCAGGTGGAGGTGCCCCAACCCCCAAGTAACGTGGGAAAGGGTGTGGGGGGCGCACCACCCCTTAGTGGGCTGGTTTGCCCCTTCCCCTTTGGCCCATGATGCCCTCCCACACTTGCCGGGGCTCCCGAAACACCTTTCGGTCATGCTGGCCATAGCCTGATACCCCCGGAACACTTCCGGACTCCAATACCCTTCGTCCAATATACCGATCTTCACCTCCAGACCATTCCGGAGCTCCTCGTCATGTTCGGGATCTCATCCGGGACTCTGAACAACCTTCGGTAACCACATACTATTTCCCATAACAACTCTAGCGTCACCGAACCTTAAGTGTGTAGACCCTACGGGTTCGGGAACCATGCAGACATGACCGAGACAACTCTCCGGCCAATAACCAACAGCAGGATCTGGATACCCATGTTGGCTCCCACATGTTCCACGATGATCTCATCGGATGAACCACGATGTCGAGGATTCAATCAATCCCGTATACAATTCCCTTTGTCCAGCGGTATTGTACTTGCCCGAGATTCGATCGTCGGTATCCCGATACCTTGTTCAATCTCGTTATCAGCAAGTCTCTTTACTCGTTCCGTAACACATCATCCCATGATCAACTCCTTGGTCACATTGTGCACATTATGATGATGTCCTATCGAGTGGGCCCAGAGATACCTCTTCGTTTACACGGAGTGACAAATCCCAGTCTCGATTCGTGCCAACCCAACAGACACTTTCGGAGATACCTGTAGTGTACCTTTATAGCCACCCAGTTATGTTGTGACGTTTGGCACACCCAAAGCATTCCTACGGTATCCAGGAGTTGCACAATCTCATGGTCTAAGGAAATGATACTTGACATTAGAAAAGCTTTAGCATACGAACTACACGATCTTTGTGCTAGGCTTAGGATTGGGTCTTGTCCATCACATCATTCTCCTAATGATGTGATCCCGTTATCAACGACATCCAATGTCCATGGTCAGGAAACCGTAACCATCTATTGATCAACGAGCTAGTCAAGTAGAGGCTTACTAGGGACATGGTGTTGTCTATGTATCCACACATGTATCTGAGTTTCCTATCAATACAATTCTAGCATGGATAATAAACGATTATCATGAACAAGGAAATATAATAATAACCAATTTATTATTGCCTCTAGGGCATATTTCCAACAAGGTTCGGGCCCTCTTGATGGAGGTAAAACCCTATGTCCTGCTCTTGTTTATATTGATGATGTATCAGGTACATAGTTGATCTACCTCGAGATCATATGTTACGGTCTAAGCCCTAGAGGTATGATAATGTCATAATGATCTATCGACTAGCCTGGCCTTGGCTTATATAATGCACCGGAGGCCTAGGATAACAAGAGTCCTAGTCGAATACGTTGGTGGAGAGGAGTCCTTGTCTTGATCATCAAGCCTTGTGGAATCTTCCTCATATGCGGCATGGGCTGCCCGAAGTGGCCCATGAGTGAACCACCATGGGGGTCCTCGGCCTGATCCAGCTGGTCGGGAGATGATGTGGTGAGCACCCCCTAGTCCAGGACACCGTCAGTAGCCCCCTGAACCAGTCTTCAAGTTGGGGACGCTCCCCGATTCTTCCGAACTATTCTTCATCTTCGGTCGTCGGTCTTGAAAATTGGTTCAACAAATCTTCTTATCTTTGATCTTGAGGATCGCCGAAGTAAATCCAAAGACTTTACACGTTGGGTATCCAAGGAGACCCTTTAGGTTATCGGCCTTTATCAGTGCCTTGTTATTTTTACGCCCACCTCGGGTTTGAAGTGTTTCCCATGAGGCGGTGTCCTCTCGCGTCCGAGCTCCAATGCCGGACTGCACTCAAGGTATCTTTTGCAGCCGATCACCAACGCCGGACCTCTTCCGAGCTCCAACGCTGGAATGTATCCGAGCTCCAATGCCGGACTGTATTCGAGGTGTCATAGATTACCTTGGTCTTGAAAAAGTTAAAAGGGTTCAAACGAGCTTAATGCCGGAGATGCCCTCTATGGAGCCAGCCACTTGCAACCGAGCTTTATGTCGGACTGCTTCCTAGGTATCTTTTGCGGTCGAGCACCAACGCCGGACTGTATCCGAGGTGGTGCACCACCCGGCCATGGGCTGATTGTTATGAATTCGATCGAATTGTGCAATGTATTCTCTGCCGAGATGTATAGCCAGTAGCCCTCAAGGTGCGTGTTGGCCTAATATCCGGGATGCACCTGAAGGATAAAATCAAACCGCTAACCCTAGTAGCCCCTGCGACTCAGGTCGATTCGTAAAATCAGCCTGAGGATCAATTCCCAGCTCGACGGCATACTTAGGAACACGGTGTAATATATTAGAGGAAATAGTGATCGGCGAACGGGCCCTTGAGAGAGGGTTTTGAGAAGTCGACGTAATAAATTAGCTTGATGCCGGATAAGTCCCAGATGGTACCTATTGTTGTCCGAAGACGCATTTGCGCATAGTCCGGCCCAGCCGAACATTGAGCACTTTGAATTTTCTACATTGAATAGGCAATGCAGTAGCCCCAAGACACTGGTCGGATGGCAACACCAGATCAGGGGATCAATGTGCCCCTTTAATATTAGTG
Organism: Triticum dicoccoides; assembly: GCF_002162155.2. Classification (NCBI taxonomy): domain Eukaryota; kingdom Viridiplantae; phylum Streptophyta; class Magnoliopsida; order Poales; family Poaceae; genus Triticum; species Triticum dicoccoides. The sequence goes on along the minus strand of NC_041392.1, from coordinate 582,864,824 downwards.
AATGATAAGCTCAGAGACCAGTAGCCCCCGAGCCTTAATGCGGGCACGGGTGGCCGAATTAAGGATCGATATCCAGAGTAAATCACAGATTATGTGTAATGATTCTATGTATCCAAGTACTTTACATCATTAATGCTTGGATCCGCACTGTACAAAACTTTGTTGACCGACCATCGGCTTCAACCTCCTCGGCCAGAAGCCGGGGAGTGTTCGTCCTACTTTATAAAGCCATTATAAGGGCGAAGATTTATGGAAAACAAGGCAATCCGGCCATACGGTTTTATAAACAAAGGTACACAAAGAGATACGAAAACATCTTCCAAAGAAAATAATTCCGCTATCGGTTCCTTTCTTTGGGTTGTCATGCTCATCATGATCATGAAACCCCACCTCTAATTAACGTGGGAGGAAAATATTGAGGATTCAGTTCGGGGGAAGTTCCCGAACTCTATGGTATTAATGAACCAAAATTTTCACTTCCGTCGTCGTCGACAAATTATATCCTTTAAGATCACTAGCTTTTGGCTTCACCCAGTCTGAGGTACTAACTCGGATGACTCGGTAGTAACAATCACAAAGGTGCTCCCTTTACCGCCTAGCCGAACAATCGGGAACGAAGGCGTAAGCACAGGAGCCAGGCAACACAACTTGGGCAAAATCTTAAGTCAAATTGATGCATATTTATGGCTTTATAACAATGATTGCGGAAGGCAACCCTCGTATATTAAATACAAATGCCGATGATATGTTTATTTTGACTCCATTGTGACCGTTTATCAGTTGAAAGTGGCCCATCGTCGGCTTCTGCCCTTGTAGATGCTACGCAGGGTGTTTTCACGATAACAAAACAACCCTTAGCCGACGTCTCGATGCCCGAAGGCGGTTGTGTTAGCAGAAACGAGGCAATCAGATATGCGGGCTTTATAACTTTCACTTAGTCATAGGAGCTTAAAATTGGGAGGCCAGTAACTAGCCCCCGGTTAGTGTTCGGCGACAGTCGAGGTCAAGCCGTAAACACTATGGCCAATGTTATGAATGCCGTCATTTAACACGGGTTGACCTCTATCGATCTTATAGTTTAACACAGTCGTCGGATCGTTGACCAGTTTACGCTTATTGTGACAGACAATTTTTCAGCTTTCTCCACTGAGGCGCTTAACCATGCTAGCTGGAAGCACAATCGCAGTGGTTCTCCCTTTGCACACCTAGCCGAACAAGGCGGAACGTAGGAGGCAAGCACAAGAGCCGGCCAACCCAACTATTGACCGAAGACACAATTCAAAACTGATGCATATAAAGCAATATCCGAGAACATTTTGCCGAGGACTGCTCAGAGTACCTTGGCTTTTGGTGGTTTCAGCTCAAGTCGTAGCCCCTCGTTGATATTGTTGATGCTTAAAAAGTGTCCGGCAGTGTACTGCGGGATTTATGCTTGGACCCAACACCGAGGTGCAGGTCGGCAGGAAAAATGCCGAACTATGGGTCGAAAAAGATTTCGCAAGCTGGATTATTACGCAGGGTACCTTGGTCAAGAGGATGTCCCGCCTCATAAAAGAAAGACACACAAATAGATCAAAAATGCCATAAGCTTAAAAAACAAAAAAACTTATGCGGAAACTTTACGTTCGAACTAAATCAAAATTTATTTTGGTGCCAATCCGAAAATTGGTCTTAAAATTAGTTCGTGCTTCCGTCGTGCTTTAACATGACACATCTGATCTGAAGACGTCAAGTGGGTCAGCCTTCCTTCAACCTCCAATCCCAAAGACGGAGTACTTCTCGTTAGGCCAATTTAGCGAACTAAACTCGGGCGGTCATTAGAGAGAAAATAGGCTCTCCGGCTATTGACCACACACTTGCGTCGAAAAAGGAGTGATAAAAAAAGATTTTGCAACGACTAGGAAGAAAACACATTTACTATAAAATGGCTCATATAAATTTAAGAGCCCCTGATTAACTTGGGTAAGAGAAGTGTTTTTAACAAATAACGTATGTGAGCATGGTCGAACCGAACAAAAATTAAAAATTTAAAAGGTTGAGCATAAACGCGACTTAGCTGGTTAATGTGTTCGGCATTGATGACGCGGTTCGAGCTTACGGCGGGACGAGGTCCCAGCCCCAAGCCGGTCCCGAGGTGGCAGAATGAAGAGCTCGACGCTCTGAAGTGGCGACATAGCACGGCCGATGCAGGCCGGCAGTGTGACGCCTGATACGTCTCCGTCGTATCTACTTTTGCAAACACTTTTGCCCTTGTTTTGGACTCTAACTTGCATGATTTGAATGGAAATAACCCGGACTGACGCTGTTTTCAGCAGAATTGCCATGGTGTTATTTATGTGCAGAAACAAAAGTCCTCGGAATGACCTGAAACTTCACGGAACATCTTTTCGGAAATAATAAAAAATCCTTGCAAAAGATGAAGACCAGGGGGCCCACACCCTAGCCACAAGGGTGGGGGGCGCGCCTGCCCCCTAGGGCGCGCCCCCTACCTCGTGGGCCCCCTGGAGCTCCTCCGACCTCGACTCCAACTCTATATATTTGGTTTCGGAGAGAAAAAATCAGAGAGAAGGATTCATCGCGTTTTAGGATACGGAGCCACCGCCAAGCCCTAAAACCTCTCGGAAGGGCTGATCTGGAGTCCGTTTGGGACTCCGGAGAGGGGAATCCATCGCCATCGTCATCATCAACCTTCCTCCATCACCAATTTCATGATGCTCACCACCGTGCGTGAGTAATTCCATCGTAGGCTTGCTGGACGATGATGGGTTGGATGAGATTTATCATGTAATCGAGTTAGTTTTGTTAGGGTTTGATCCCTAGTATCCACTATGTTCTGAGATTGATGTTGCTATGACTTTGCTATGCTTAATGCTTGTCACTAGGGCCTGAGTGCCATGATTTCAGATCTGAACCTATTATGTTTTCATCAATATATGAGTGTTCTTGATCCTATCTTGCAAGTCTATAGTCACCTATTATGTGTTATGATCTGTTAACCCCGAAGTGACAATAATCGGGATACTTACCGGTGATGACCGTAGTTTGAGGAGTTCATGTATTCACTATGTGCTAATGCTTTGGTCGGTACTCTATATTGATGAATTGGAGCTAGTTGTGTGTCACCCTAGGTTATGACTGTTACATGATGAACCGCATCTGGCATAATTCTCTATCACCGATCCATTGCCTACGAGCTTTCCATATATTGTTCTTTGCTTATTTACTTTTCCGTTGCTATTGTTACAATCACTACAAAATACCAAAAACATTACTTTTGCTACCATTACCTTTTGCTATCGTTACCACTACTATCATATTACTTTGCTACTAAACACTTTGCCGCAGATATTAAGTTTCCAGGTGTGGTTGAATTGACAACTCAGCTGCTAATACTTGAGAATATTCTTTGGCTCCCCTTGTGTCGAGTCAATAAATTTGGTTTGAATACTCTACCCTCGAAAACTGTTGCGATCCCCTATACTCGTGGGTTATCAATACTATTTTCTGGCGACGTTGCCGGGGAGCATAGCTCTACTCTTTGAGTCACTTGGGATTTATATCTGCTTATCATTATGAAGAACTTGAGAGATCCAAAAACCAAGATTTATCCCTCAACTACTAGGCGAGGTAAGGAACTGCCATCTAGCTCTGCACTTGATTCACCTTCTGTCTTGAGTAAGCTTGTGACACCTAAACCTGCTTCTGCTATTCATTCTGATATGTCGCATGTTATTGATGATGCCACTTCTGCTATGCATGATACTTATGATGAAACTACTTCTATGCTTGATACTACTGTGCCACTTGGTGAATTTCTTGATGAACTACTTGCTAGGGTTAGAGAGAATGAAATTATTGAAACTGACAATATTGATGAAAGTGATGATGAAGACTCTCCCCCTAATGAAAATGAATCACCTGTTATTCCTGAGGGTTATGTTTTTGAAAAAGCAGCTGCTTTAGCTATTTTAGCTTGCAAAGATAGATACAAGCTCAAAAGGCTATTAGCTAAATGGAAGCAGCAATCTCTTAATGCTAGAATGAAACCTGACCCTGCTTTTGCTACTTCATCTATCTTTGTTACTGATAAGGATTATGAATTATCTGTTGATCCTGATATAATTACTTTGGTTGAATCTGATCCTTTTCATGGCTATGAATTTGAAACTGTTGTGGCACATCTTACTAAATTAAATGATATAGCCACCCTGTTCACTAATGATGAGAGAACTCGTTACTTTTATATCCTTAAAATATTTCCGTTCTCATTAGAGGGTGATGCTAAGATATGGTTTAATTCTCTTGATCCTGGTTGTGTGCGTAGTCCCTAGGATATGATTTATTACTTGTCTGCTAAATATTTCCCTGCTCATAAGAAACAAGCTGCTTTAAGGGATATACATAATTTTGTGCAAATTGAAGAAGAGAGTCTCCCACAAGCTTGGGGGAGGCTTCTCCAATTACTTAATGCTTTGCCTGATCATCCTCTTAAGAAAAATGAAATACTTGATATCTTTTATAATGGACTAACTAATGCTTCTAGAGATTACCTGGATAGTTGTGCTGGTTCTGTTTTCAGGGAAAGAACACCGGATGATGCTGAAATTCTATTGAATAATATGTTGACAAATGAAAATAATTGGAAACTTCCTGAGCTAGCTCCTGAGCCTATTCCTAAACCAACTCCGAAGAAAAGGGGTATTCTATTTCTCAGTCCTGAAGATATGCAAGAGGCAAAGAAATCTATGAAAGAAAAAGGTATTAAAGCTGAAGTTGTTAAAAATTTACCTCCTATTGAAGAAATACATGGTCTTAATTTACCGCCTGTTGAAGAAACATATGATCTTAATCCATCTCCTATTGAAGAAGTACATGGTCTTGATAACCCGACACAGGTAGTAAAGGTAAATTCTCTCTATAGATATGATAAAGCTGAAATCCCATTTACTAAGTTTGCTAGCCCATGCTTAGATGAGTTTGATAAATTTATAGTTAAGCAAGAAGACTTCAATGCTTATTTTGGTAGAGAATTAAAATGCAGTGCTGGTATGCTTGAACACTTGGGTGATTACATGGCTAATGTCAAAGGTGAACTTAAACTTATTAGTAAACATGCTTCTATGGTTACTACTCAAGTAGAACAAGTACTTCAATCTCAAAATGATTTGCTCAATGAATTGAATAGTAAGAATAATGATAATGCTATTAGAGATATGACTAGAGGTGGTAGAATGACTCAGGAACCTTTGTATCCTAAAGGCCACCCTAAGAGAATTGAACAAGATTCTCAGAGAAATAATATAGACACACCTAGTCCTTCTAAAAAGAAAAAAGAAAAATGATAGGACTTTGCATGCTTCTAGTGAACCCATTACTGAAACACCTGAGAATCCAAATGATATTTCTATTTCTGATGCTGAAACACAATCTGGTAATGAACCTGAAACTAGTGATAATGTTAATGATAATGTTCATGATGATGCTCAACCTAGTAATGATAATGATATAGAAATTGAACCTGCTGTTGATCTTGATAACCCACAATCAAAGAATCAATGTTATGATAAGAAAGACTTTGTTTCTAGGAAACATGGTAAAGAAAGAGAGCCTTGGTTTTAGAAACCCATGCCTTTTCCTCCCAAACCATCCAAGAAAAAAGATGATGAGGATTTTGAGCACTTTGCTGAAATGATTAGACCTATCTTTTTGCATATGCGGTTAACTGATATGCTTAAAATGAATCCTTAGCTAAGTACATGAAAGATATTGTTACTAATAAAATAAAGATACCGGAAGCTGAAACTTCCACCATGCTTGCTAATTATACTTTTAAGGGTGGAATACCAAAGAAACTTGGAGATCCAGGAGTACCCACTATACCATGCTCCATTAAAAGAAACTATGTTAAAATTGCTTTATGTGATCTTGGAGCCGGTGTTAGTGTTATGCCTCTCTCTTTATATCATAGACTTGATTTGAATAAGTTGACACCTACTGAAATATCTTTGCAAATGGCTGATAAATCAACTGCTATACCTGTCGGTATTTGTGAGGATGTGCCTGTTGTAGTTGCAAATGTTACTATTTTAACGGACTATTATTCTTGATATTCCCGAGGACGATAGTATGTCTATTATTCTTGGAATACCCCTTTTTGACTACTGCAGGGTCTGTTATTGATTGCACTTCACTTTTCATCTTAATGGTAATGAGCATACGGTACACTTTCCGAGGAAACAACCTCAAGTTCATAGTATCAACTCTATTGGAAAAAATTCATCAATTATATTTCGAGGTTTTGAATTTCCTCTCCCTACTATCAAGAAGAAATATGATATTCTTATTATTGGGGATGTGCATATCCCCGTTGAGGTAACATAGTGTTATTCAAATTTTCTCCGGTTCCATGTTATTCGGAATGAGTTCGTTAACAAGACTTGATCAACCTTGTTAGTGGATTCCTTTTGATGAGCATGAGATGGATGAAACTAGAAGGCACAACTCTCTGTACCCTCCTTTTACTTTCTATTATTTATATTAAATAAAATAAAAATAAGTATTTCCCGTCTGTTATCTGATTATCCGTGCAATATAAAAATACCCCAAAAATAAAAGTTCTCCAAATGCCTTGAACTTTAAATATGATTTTTTTCTAGAATATTTGAGAATATTTGGCACTGAGAACACAGTAGGGGGTTATCCACCTGGCCACGAGGGTGGAGGGTGATGTCTACTACACAACCTTCTTCTTGTAGACGTTGTTGGGCCTCCAAGTGCAGAGGTTTGTAGGAAAGTAGCAAATTTCCCTCAAGTGGATGACCTAAGGTTTATCAATCCGTAGGAGGCATATGATGAAGATGGTCTCTCTCAAGCAACCCTGCAACCAAATAACAAAGAGTCTCTTGTGTCCCCAACACACCCAATACAATGGTAAATTGTATAGGTGCACTAGTTCGGTGAAGAGATGGTGATACAAGTGGTATATGGATAGTAGATAAAGGTATTTGTAATCTGAAATAATAAAAATAGCAAGGTAGCAAGTGATAAAAGTGAGCGCAAATGGTATTGCAATGTGTTGAAATAAGGCCTAGGGTTCATACTTTCGCTAGTGTAAGTCCTCTCAACAATACTAACATAATTGGATCATAAAACTATCCCTCAACATGCAACAAAGAGTCACTCCAAAGTCACTGATAGTGGAGAACAAACGAAGAGATTATCGTAGGGTACGAAACCACCTCAAAGTTATTCTTTCCAATCAATCTGTTGGGATATTCCTATAAGTGTCACAAACAGCCCTAGAGTTCGTACTAGAATAACACCTTAAGACACAAATCAATCAAAACCCTAATGTCACATAGATACTCCAATGTCACCTCAAGTATCCGTGGGTATGATTATACGATATGTATCACACAATCTCAGATTCATCTATTCAACCAACACAAAGGACCTCAAAGAGTGCCCCAAAGTTCTACCGGAGAATCATGACGAAAACGTGTGCCAACCCCTATGCATAGGTTCATGGGCGGAACCCGCAAGTTGGTCACCTTAACATACATCAAGTGGCACGTGGTATCCCATTGTCACCACAGATATCCACGGCAAGACATACATCAAGTGTTTTCAAATCTTTAAAGACTCAATCCGATAAGATTACTTCAAAGGGGAAACTCGATTCATTACAAGAGAGTTGAGGGGGGAGAAAACATCATAGGATCCAACTATAATAGCAAAGCTCGCGATACATCAAGATCGTATCACCTCAAGAACACGAGAGAGAGAGAGAGAGATCAAACACATAGCTACTGCTACATACCCTCAGCCCCGAGGGAGAACTACTCCCTCCTCGTCATGGAGAGCACCGGGATGATGAAGATGGCCACCGGAGAAGGATTACCCCCTTCGGCAGGGTGCCGGAACGGGTCTAGATTGGTTTTTGGTGGCTATGGAGGCTTATGGCGGCGGAACTCCCGATCTATGTTGCGTTCTAGAAGTTTTAGGGTACGTGGAGTTATATAGGCGGAAGAAGTACGTCAGGGGAGTCACGATGGCCCACGAGGCAGGGGGGCGCGCCCCAGGGGGGTGGGCGCTCCCCTACCCTCGTGAGCTCCTCCTTCCTTCCTTGACATAGGGTCCAAGTCCATCGGGTGGCTTTCGTTCCAAAAATAACTTCTCTAGTTGATTTCGTTCCGTTTCGACTCCGTTTGATATTCCTTTTCTTCAAAACACTGAAATAGGCATAAAATAACAAATCTGGGATGGGCCTCCGGTTAATAGGTTAGTACCAAAAGTAATATAAAAGTGGAAAATAAAGCCCAATATTGCCCAAAACAATAGATAATATAGCATGGAGCAATCAAAAATTATAGATACGTTGGAGACGTATCAAGCATCCCCAAGCTTAATTCCCGCTCTTCCTCGAGTAGGTAAATGATAAAAAAATAATTTTTGATGTGGAATGCTAGTTGGCATAATTTCAATGTAATTATTCTTACTTGTGGCATGAATATTCAAATCCATACGATTCAAGACAAAAGTTCATATTGACATAGAAAATAATAATACTTCAAGCATACTAACAAAGCAATTATGTCTTCTCAAAATAACATGGCCAAAGAAAGTTATCTCTACAAAATCATATAGTCTGGCTATGCTCCATCTTCACCAGACAACATATTTAAATCATGCACAACCCCGATGACAAGCCAAGCAATTGTTTCATACTTTTAATGTTCTCAAACTTTTTCAATCTTCACGCAATACATGAGTGTGAGCCATGGATATAGCACTATAGGTGGAATAGAATGGTGGTTGTGGAGAAGACAAAAAGGGAGAAGATAGTCTCACATCAACTAGGCGTATCAACGGGCTATGGAGATGCCCATCAATAGATATCAATGTGAGTGAGTAGGAATTGCCATGCAACGGATGCACTAGAGCTATAAGTGTATGAAAGCTCAACAAAAGAAACTAGTGGGTGTGCATCCAACTCGCTTGCTCATAAAGACCTAGGGCATTTTGAGGAAGCCCATCATTGGAATATTCAAGCCAAGTTCTATAATGAAAGATTCCCACTAGTATATGAAAGTGACAAAACAAGAGACTCTCTACTCTGAAGATGATGGTGCTAATTTGAAGCACAAGTGTGGTAAAAGGATAGTAGCATTGCCCCTTCTCTCTTTTTCTCTCATTTTTTTATTTTTTTATTTTTATTTGGGCCTTCTCTTTTTTATGGCCTCTTTTTTTTTATTTGGGCTTCTTTGGCCTCTTTTTATTTTTCGTCCGGAGTCTCATCCCGACTTGTGGGGGAATCATAGTCTCCATCATCCTTTCCTCACTGGGACAATGCCTAATGATGATGATCATCACACTTTTATTTACTTACAACTCAAGAATTACAACTCGATACTTAGAACAAGATATGACCCTATATGAATGCCTCCGGCGGTGTATCGGGATGTGCAATGATGCATGAGTGACATGTATGAAAGAATTATGAACGGTGGCTTTGCCACAAATGCGATGTCAACTACATGATCATGCTAGCAATATGACAATGATGAATGTGTCATAATAAACGGAATGGTGGAAAGTTGCATGGCAATATACCTCGAAATGGCTATGGAAATGCCATAATAGGCAGGTATGGTGGCTGTTTTGAGGAAGGTATATGGTAGGTGTATGATACCAGCGAAAGGTGTGCGGTATTAGAGAGCCTAGCAAAGGTGGAAGGGTGAGAGTGCGTATGATCCATGGACTCAACATTAGTCATAAAGAACTCATATACTTATTGCAAAAATCTAGAAGTTATCAAAGCAAAGTATTACGCGCATGCTCCTAGGGGGATAGATTGGTAGGAAAAGACCATCGCTCGTCCCCGACCGCCACTCATAAGGAAGACAATCAATAAATAAATCATGCTCCGACTTCGTAACATAACGGTTCACCATACGTGCATGCTACGGGAATCACAAACTTCAACACAAGTATTTCTCAAATTCGCAACTACTCAACTAGCATGACTCTAATATCACCATCTCCATATCTCAAAACAATTATCAAGTATCAAAATTCTCCTAGTATTCAACACACTCATGAGAGAATTTTGTTATTCTTGAATACCTAGCATATTAGGATTTTAAGCAAATTACCATGCTATTTAAGACTCTCAAAATAATATAAGTGAAGCATGAGAGTTCATCTATTTCTTCAAAATAAAGCTACCACCATGCTCTAAAAGATATAGGTGAAGCACTAGAGCAAATGACAAGCTACTCCGAAAGATATAAGTGAAGATCAATGAGTAGTTGAATAATTATGCAACTATGTGAAGATTTTCTAACATTTAGTAATTTAAGATCTTGGTAATTTATTAAAACAGCAAGAAAAACAAAATAAAATGACATTCTAAGGATAGCAAACATCATGTGAAGAGGCAAAAACTTAGGATCAACCGATACTAACCGATAATTGTTGAAGAAGAAAGGTGGGATGCCAACCGGGGCATCCCCAAGCTTAGACGCTTGAGACTTCTTAAAATATTATCTTGGGGTGCCTTTGGCATCCCCAAGCTTGAGCTTTTGTGTCTCCTTAATTCCTCTCATATCATGGTCTCCCTAAATCTCAAAAGCTTCATCCACACAAAACTCAACAAGGACTCATGAGATAAGTTAGTATAAACCATTGCAAAAACCTTATCATACTCTACTGTAGGAAACCACTAAAATTATTATTCAACATTGCATACTAAATGCCATTGCATATTTAATAGTCCTATCCTCAAATAGAATCATTAAAGAAGCAAACATATGCAAACAATGCAAACATAACAGCAATCTGCCTAAACAGGATAGTCTGTAAAGAATGCAGCAACATCCATACTTACCTCACTCCAAAAATTATGAAAGAAAATTCCCACTGTAGTAAATTTATAAGAGCTTAATATGCAAAATGTTTCAACATTTTATCACATTCTGACTTTTCTAGGGAATTATTGCAACAACGGTAAACTTTCTGTTTTCAAACAGCAACATGAAGACTTGTAACATAGGCATAGTAAAGACTATCAATGCCACTTTTATTGGAATAAAAGATGCAAAACATTGTTATAAATAACAGCAAGCAAATCCTAACAAAATAAATTGATGCTCCAAGCAAAACACATATCATGTGGTGAATAAAAATATAGCTCCAAATAAAGTTACCGATGAACGAAGACGAAAGAGGGGATGCCTTTCGGGGCATCCCTGTAAGTGCATCTAGTGCCACCCCTAGTTGGTTTTGGAGTATTGATGACAAACCTAGTTGAGGGACTAATGTGTTTATGAGAATTGCAGGATAACACAGGTAGAAGTCCCTCATTGATTCGGTTTTCCTACCAGAGATGACCCCTAAAAATGTATGAAGACATTAAAGTCAAAGGTGGTATATGAAGATATTCACATTGAAGACTATGACAAGAGAAGACACCACATGAAGCCTATGGAGCTCGAAGACTTAGATCTTTCGTAGTTCTTTTTCTTTTGTGTTGAGTCATAGGAACCACCGTACTGTTAAGTGGGGTCCAAGAGAACCAGTCAGAATGACTAAAGTGATGCCTAACCAAAACCTATGTCTTCGAGTGAAGACTATGAGAGCGAATCTTGTCCAGAGTCGGACAAGTCAGCTTTGCTTGCAGCCCAAGTAAAGTTGCCGTGTGAGTTTGAAATCTGACCGTTGGAACACGTGTCAATTCCTTAGTGACCCAGGGTCATTTCGGACAAATCAGGTCGGGTTGCCAAGTGGCTATAGATAGCCCACCCCCTACAACCATAAACGGTTGGCTGCTCAGATTGAGAGTACAACTTTTGTCGTTTGAGAGCAACCCACCTCGAAGCCTTTGAGAGAGAATTCCTTGCGAGGATAAAGCCCTAACCACCCAGAGCCAAAGAGAATTGGGCATCACTTAAGTCTTCTTGTCCATGTGATCTGAAGACTTATTACACTTGGGGACTGTGCATCCTCCAGCCGGTTAGGCGTCGCATTCTGAGCATCCAAGAGACATTGTGGATTACCGGTGAACGAAGTCTGTGAAGGTTTGGGAGTCTACCTTGAAGACTTACTAGAGTGATTGGGCGAGGTCTGTGTGACCTTAGCTCAAGGGGAATACGGTGAGGACTGGGTGTCCTGAGCTACGTGTTCAGGACTGGGTGTCCGGGACTGTGTGTCCTAAGGTTTAAATACCTAGCCGCCCCAACCAGACGTATAGTTGTCATAGCAACTGGAACTGGTCCAACAAATCATTGTCTTCAACGAGTCACTGGTTTCATCTTCCCTTCCCTTTACTTACTGTTACTCCTTGTGAAGTCATTGTATGTTTGCACTATCTTTTGTCTTCACTGAGTGACTGTGTGTTCTGTCTGGCTTCACAATATCTTCCTACCTGATCCTTACTACATTGCTGCTATTAGTCATTGTGCTTTCACTCTATTGAATACTTTACTATGGCTTGCCTAGTGTAGTCTACCTTCCACTGCAGGGTATTAGGTTTATTTCTATCGTTTGTCTTCATAACTCTCACGTTTTGAAGACTTTCAGAAAAATCGCCTATTCATCCCCCCTCTAGTCGATATAACGCACTTTCAATTGGTATCAGAGCAAGGTGCTCCCTTGTTCTGTGTGATTCGGTTTAACCATCTGGAGTTTTAGCTATGTCGACTGCAGGGATAATTAAAGTCTCCGCTGCGTGCCCTGTCTTCGATGGAACTGAATATCCCTACTGGAAGAATAAGATGCGCATGCATCTTGAAGCCATTGATGTCGACCTATGGTATGTCGTCGAAAACGGCGTTCCCAAGGCTGGAGAAGGTGTCACTGCTGCTGATGTCAAGAAATTTGTTCAACTAGACTCTACTGCTAAGAATATCATCTGTGGTCACCTGACCAAAGGACAATATGGCCGTGTGAGTGCTTTGAAGACATCTAAGCTGGTCTGGGACTGGCTCTCCAAGGTCAATGAAGGCATCTCAACCCAGAGAGATCAGAGAATCAGTGTCCTTCGCAACCTCTTCAACCGCTTCAAGCGAAATGACAATGAGAATGTCCAACACACATTTGACCGACTCACTGACATCGCAAATGAGCTTCAAGCCCTCGGCGCTACTGAGATCACCAAACATGAAGTCGTCAAGACACTACTGAGATCACTTGATAGTTCGTTTGACATCCTAGCCCTGATGATTCAAGAACGTCCTGATTTCAAGACACTCGATCCATCTGACATACTTGAGAGGCTCAACACACATGAGTTTCAGCTTTCTGAGAAAAGAGATATCTACGGTCCAAACTATGGGCGAACTCGTGCCTTGAAGGCAAAAGCTGTCTACTCATCTGAAGAAGAATCTGACAGCAGTTCTGATTATCCCGAAGACATTGGAAGGGAACTTGCTATGCTTGTGAAGAAGTTCCAAAAATTCACCAAGAAGAAAGGTTTCAGAAAGTCTTCCCGATCAAGCTCAAGGAATGATGAAGCTTCTGCTCATGACTACAAGAAGAAAACATGTCACAAGTGCAAGAAACTTGGCCACTTCGTCTCTGAGTGTCCACAGTGGGACAATGAGAACAAAAAGAATAAGAAGAGCAAGGAATATGACTCTGACGACAAGAAGAAGAAGAAATACTCAAAGTCTTCTTCCAAGTCTTCCTCAAAGTCTTCATCACACAAGAAGAGCTCATCTCGCAAGGCACGTGCGTTTGTTGGCAAGGAAATGGATTCAGAGGAGGAGTCCACTTCTGAGGAGGCGGAGGTGGAGTCTGAGGAGGAGTCTGATTCAGGCATCGCAAGTCTGGCTACAGCATGCGTTGCCAAGTCCATCTTCAATACTGAAGACAATGACCTCGTCACCGACACCGATGCAAATGACAAGGACTACTCCGCTTCTACCTACTGTTTCATGGCACGCGGTGCCAAGGTAAACACACGCACTACTCACTATCAAACATCTAGTGACGATGACTCTGATTGTGATTCAAAACCCAGCTACAAAACACTTGCTAAAATTGCAACTGAACAACAGAAAGCTATGGAACATATTCAAAAACTGTTAGACAGAAGCGATGATCTGTTAGGTGCTGAAATGACTCGATCTGAATCCTTAATTGAAGACATAAAAAATCTTCACGTTAATTATCAGGAACTTGAAAGTCGTCATGAAACTCTCTCAACAACTCATGAAAAGCTTTCCTATGATTATCTTCAAAGAAAGCAAGATCTTGAGAAATTGAGAGCGGTTCATGAAGATCTTCAAAAGGAAAACGAGTCACTTCGCGCCAAACAGATCCGTCCGCTCAGGAAGGATTTGAACCACCATGTCTTAAATGCATTGAGCGTGATAATGCTACTTCTGTTGCTGAATGTTCTACTGCTACTACTGTTGCAATATCTTCAACTGTTGATGTGGTAACTAACCCCTCTGCTGAGGATACCACTGCTATTGCTGATGAGAATGCTAGTTTGAAGACATTGCTTGAAACAGGGATGTACAAAAGTCTTAAAGGGCATCAGACACTATGTGATGTCCTCAAAAAGCAGATACTGAACCGAAACCCGAGGAAAGAGGGTGTTGGGTTCGTAAGGAAAATGAATGCTGATGGCTCTTACTGGAAACCTGAGCAGTACCCCAAAACCATGTGGGTTGCTGCAAAGGAACCTTCAGCAGACCCATCCAATCTATCTGGCTTCACTTGTGCTAACCCCATTATCATTGATGAATCCTTTGATGCAAACTATATACTGTTTAAGAATCAGAATGGTGAAGTGTTTGCCAGGTACATTGGTACTAACTGCAGGAATGGACTGCCTATGAAGAAGATCTGGGTTCTGAAAAGGTGTCTGGAGAATCTTCCTGTGAATGTCATCATGACACCTTACGTGAAGAAGACAAACCTCAGACCAAAGGCTTCATATGGTCCAAAGGCTTCATACAGACAGAGGACTCACCTGAGTCGCACTAACGCAAATGTTTTGCAGGGAAACCATACTCAGGCATATGAATATGAGAGTGGTTCATCAAACCGCCATGTTCATAAGACCAAGAACTATTCTGCTTATTCTTATGAGTACTATTGTCCGCCTGCAAGACTGTTTGCTAGGGCTCCAAAGCCAAAATTCTCAGATGTTGCACTTAGACTTATTGTTTCTCAGCCACCCTTGAAGATGTGGGTGGCTAAGAAAGCTTAACTCTTTTTTGCAGGGAAAGGTCTCCAGCAGAAAACCAAAATCGTCTGACGCCATTGTTGGGGACATTAAACATCTTGTAGGGCGCAAGATCAAATGCCTGAATGGTCTTACTATGTACTTCGTTCCTGAATCGCTTGCTACTCTCCCTATTAGTCCTAATCTGGATCTAAGCTTTCATAACCCATTGGTTCGTCAAATGTTTTTGCTTCACAATGCTCTTGGTGAAGCCTATCCCCCTAACTGCACTGTAGGGTACGACACCAGCGTCTTCAGAATGGATTATTGATAGTGGGTGTACAAATCACATGACTGGCAAAAGAAGTCTTCTTATGGACTCAACCTTACGTCCATCCGACAAGAGCCACATCACATTTGCTGACACTGGTAAAAGTAAGGTATTGGGTCTAGGTAGAGTTGCAATCTCAAGGGATCAACACATGGATAAAGTCATGCTTGTTGAATCCCTTGGCTTCAACTTAATGTCTATCTCAATGCTTTGCGATTTGAACATGATCGTAATATTTGGAAAATATCATTGCCTTGTACTAATGGAATCTGACAAGTCTCTAGTGTTTGAAGGGTATCGAAAAGATGATCTATACGTAGTAGATTTCTCAGCAGGACCACAGCTTGCCGTATGTCTTCTAGCAAAAGCTTCAGAATGCTGGCTCTGGCATCAGAGGCTTGGGCATGCTGGCATGAGGAACCTCCACACCCTAGCAAAGAAGAAGCATGTCATAGGCATCGAGGGCATCAAGTTCAAGAAAGATCACTTACGCGGTGCCTGTGAAGCAGGGAAGATGACGAGGGCCAAACATCCCTCGAAGACAATCATGACCACTACTTGACCCTTCGAACTGCTTCACATGGATCTTTTCGGTCCCACTCATTACTCAACTCTTACTACTACTGCTTGCCTCTATGGCTTCGTTATTGTTGATGATTATTCTAGATATACTTGGGTGCACATAATCCTTTACAAGACTGAAGTGCAGGATGTCTTCAGACGCTTCGCCAATCGAGCTATGAACAATTATGGTGCCAAGATAAAGCACATCAGAAGTGACAATGGCACTGAATTCAAGAACACTGGCTTTGATACATATCTTGATATCTTGGGCATCACACATGAATTCTCAGCCTCGTACACGCCACAGCAGAATGGCGTCGTCGAACGCAAGAACAGAACACTCATTGAGATGGCCAGAATGATGCTAGATGAATACAAGACCCCAAGAAAATTCTGGCCTGAAGCCATTGATACTGCATGCCATACAATCAACCGTGTTTATCTTCACAAGCTTCTGAACAAGACATCTTATGAGCTCCTTACTGGCAAGAAGCCAAATGTCAGTTACTTCAGAGTATTTGGCGCAAGGTGCTGGATCAAGGACCCACATCACACCTCAAAGTTTGCACCAAAAGCACACGAGGGTTTTATGCTTGGATACGGAAAGGATTCGCACTCCTACAGAGTCTTCAATCTCTTTCATTACAAAGTGGTTGAAATAGTGGATGTGCGGTTCGATGAGACCAATGGTTCACAAAGAGAGCAACTGCCAAATGTGCTAGATGAAGTTCCATCCAGTGAATCAATCAAGCTAATGGGAACTGGAGAAATTATACCTTCTGAAGCTCATCCTGAAGAAGAACTTATCATCTCAGCACCTGATCAACATGAAGACAATGCTCAGCCTGAAGACATTCCTTCTAACAACGACAATGATCAGCAAGAGCAAAGTCTTCGCCCTGTACATCCTCGCGTTGCCAATGAAGTGCAGATTGAAAGAATAATTGATAGCATCAACGCACCCGGTCCACTCACTCGTTCAAGGGCAACTCAGCTAGCAAATTTCTGTGGGCACTTCGCATTCGTCTCAATAACAGAACCCAAGAAAGTTGAAGAAGCCTTCATGGAACCTGAATGGATTCAAGCTATGCAAGAAGAGCTTCAACAGTTTGAGCTGAATAATGTATGGGAACTAGTTAAGCGTCCTGATTCACGGAAGCACAATATAATAAGCACCAAATGGATATACCGCAACAAGCAAGATGAGTATGGTCAAGTTGTCAGAAACAAAGCTCGTCTGGTTGCTCAAGGATATACTCAAGTGGAAGGCATTGACTTCGATGAAACATTTGCTCCTGTGGCTAGACTTGAAGCCATACGCATACTGATGGCCTATGCAAATCATCATAACATACTTCTATATCAAATGGATGTGGAGAGTGCTTTTCTCAATGGCAAGATTGAAGAAGAAGTGTATGTTGCACAACCGCCTGGCTTTGAAGATCCAAAACATCCGGACATGGTATACAAGCTCAACAAGGCGCTGTATGGCCTCAAACAAGCCCCTCGGGCCTGGTATGACACACTCAAATACTTCCTGAAGAGCAAAGGTTTCATACCTGGTTCCCTAGACCCCACTCTCTTCATGAAGACATATGATGGTGAACTGTTTGTGTGCCAAATATATGTGGATGACATTATCTTCGGCTGCACCAATCAGAAGTACAGTGAAGAGTTTGGATATATGATGCAAGAGCAATATCAGATGTCCATGATGGGGGAGCTGAAGTTCTTCCTCGGTCTTCAAATACGACAACAATGCAACGGCATCTTCATATCTCAAGAGAAGTATCTCAAATATTGCCTGAAGAAGTTTGGTATGCAAGACTGCAAAGGCTTCACAACACCAATGTCAGCCAAACATCATCTGGGTCCCGACGACAATGGTAAAGAGTTCGATCAAAAGGTATACCGCTCCATGATTGGTTCTTTACTTTATCTATGTGCATCTAGGCCAGATATTATGCTTAGTGTTTGCATGTGTGCTCGATTTCAAGCGGCACCAAAGGAGTCGCATCACTTAGCTGTTAAGCGAATTCTTCGATATTTGGCTCACACCCCAACTCTAGGATTATGGTATCCAAAGGGCTCAGAGTTTGATCTGGTTGGATTCTCGGATGCTGATTATGCTGGTGACAAAGTTGATCGCAAGTCTACATCAGGCACATGTCACTTTCTGGGACGATCACTTGTATGTTGGTCTTCAAAGAAGCAGAACTGTGTATCTCTCTCCAGTGCTGAATCTGAATACATTGCTGCTGGATCTTGCCGCGCTCAGCTTCTGTGGATGAAGCAAACACTCAAGGACTATGGCATTCATCTGAAGCAAGTGCCACTTTACTGCGACAATGAAAGCGCCATCAAGATCGCCAACAACCCAGTTCAGCACTCGAAGACAAAGCACATTGAAATTCGTCATCACTTTCTCAGAGATCATGTTGTGAAGGAAGATATTGATATCATACACGTCAACACTGAAGAGCAATTGGCAGATATCTTCACCAAGCCCTTGGATGAGAAGAGATTTTGCAAGTTACGGTGTGAGCTAAATATCCTGGAATCCTCAAATGTCCTGTGATCAGGCACACATCGTAACCCTTATGCATATTGATGACTTAGATGTGCAACACATGAAGTAAAGTATATCTTCAATCAATGAAGACATACATTCTAAGTGTGAAAACATTAATGTGGAATTTGACTTCGGAGCGCCACGATAATTGTGCGCCGTGTCTGGGTCTAATACTTCCTATACGGTGGGTAACGCCACCACCCAACGTTCTATTTTTGAAGTGTTTTACTCATGGCGTTACCTTGCAATGTCTTCACATTTGGTTTGGCTTCGATCTCAACATATCTTCATGATTATCTTCACTATGTTGATTATATATATATATATATATATATATATATATATATATATATATATATATATATATATATATTAGTGTTCTGTCCTATACAACATTCACTTATAGCTATGTCTTCATTGTTGAATCTTTTGAACTAAGTGAATGTGATCGGACCCTAACCTCTCTATGCTTTCTATCTCAAATTCTATCTCTCCAAATCATATGCATTCTATTGAAACTGTCGAATGTCTTCTCTGCGTCCTTGTCAGCAGAAGATACAGAGACAACCATTAAGTCCGTTTTCAATGCTCATTCCTCCACATGAAACCCGGAGAAGTAGGAACGACCACCCGACAATCAAGGCGTGCGTGGGACGTGGAACAAACCCCAAAATTCCGCATAATGGCCACGTGTTCCTCAGATGCGAATCACCGGGGGCACCTGTGTAATAGCGCAGTGCCGCCCATGTACCTATAAATACACACTTCACAGCGGTCATTATCTCTTCTTCCACTCTCGCACGAACCCTAGCACCACCGCTAGCCCTCGACGACGCTGGCGACGAAGCGCTTCGCTGCCGCAACCTCTCCGACACCGTCTTCACGCCGACCGCGGACATCGTCCTCTCCGCCGTCGCCGTAGGTGTCCTCCGTCGCCAAGTTAGGGCACGGAAGATCGAACTGATCGGCCTCATCTTCCACCTCGTCTAGCAGTTCTTAGTGTGGTAAATAAAACTTCCTTTTTACAGCACCGTTGATCCTATGGATTTGTCACTTTCTACCACAAGCAGTTTCTATTCACACAAGTTAGATCTCTCTCATACTGCATCTCATAACATGCCTAGTATATTCACTTATGCTTCACAAAGTAGTTAGATTCCTCACTTGTACTGATCTGTGGATTCGTACAAATCTGGAACCAACTCCTTATCTATGAGTGAATGTCTTCGCACGATGAGGTCAATGTCTTCTAAACTTATTTATCTTCAAAATCTTCTGAGAATGCATATGACCTCTTCCCCTTCCCTCGCACCTTAATGCTGTCACAGGTACATGTCCGTGGGAGAATCCTTTGGTTCTCATAGTCTGCATTCATTTGCAGAATTCTTACAGCATCACATTAATTCTCCTGAAGCCAGTTCCTGTTGGTCCAGCAAGCAAAAACCTTTGAAGCCTTTGAACGTGTTGAAGCCTTTCAAGTTAAAGTTTATGGCTTCAGAGAAAGCAGCAAGGAAGGGTGGCAGAAAGCGTCATGGAGAAACATCCAGAGATCTGCCAGATGAACTCTCAGAACTGTACAAGACAGGTCCTGAAGAGGATTACAATCAGCGCAAGACCCGAATCCAATGGATTCGAAGATATTGGGCAGAACAATGGTGTAACCTAGGAATATGCTAAGAAAAATGTCATCAAGAGACCGTGGGGAGACATCCTATACAAGAATCTTCTACCCAGGTCCAGAGATGAAGCCATTGCACAAGGCTTCTATCCCTGCATGGTCCGTGGGCCACAGCCTGCTGATGCACACCCATCGTCACTACTATGGTGTTGTGACGACAATCTGTTCAAGCGCAACTTCCAGTTTGCCCAGAACTCAGCGAAGCAGAACAAGAAGACTTTGGGGGTAGACTTCAACCCTGGTCCCTCAGCACCAAGGGCAGATGGCACACGACATGCAGAACCCAATGTCATCGGTCCTTTCTACAACCTTGAAGGCCTCATCACCCGCATCTTAGTTCAAGGGACTGCGGTGAATGAGCCTATAGCTGACGCTGAATCAGATGAAGCGCCTACAGCACCGAAGACAAAGAAGCTGAAGAAGCCTAAAGCTTCAAAGCCTGCCCCTTCACCAAAAATCTCACGGGCGAAGCCACTGGCAACTGCACCTCCTGAAGACAGTGTGCAGTTCGAAGACTTATCTTGCATCTCCAAGCCCCAGAAGGTCAGGATGCCTCTGCCTCACACCGGAAAGAGCTAACTGCTGCTGCCATTCTGCGCAATGACGACATTGATCTGTCAAGTGATGAAGATCTAGCAGATGACGCTCTTGAGCAACTCATCAAGAGCAAAGAAGAAGCAGAAATCTTCAATGATCTGCCTCTCTTTGATGTGACCATCATCCACAACTTCATTGACGAGTGGTTTGACACGCCAAACATCAGCTTTGAAGATCTGCAGCTACCAATTGGCCTCAGTGTCGCCTTCCAAGGCGCCATTGCTTCAGAACTCGCTATTGCCCAGCGCATTGTTGAACTGAAGCAAAAGATTGACTATGAAAAGGCTCAGTTCAAGAAGCATATGGCCAAGCTCAGCGTGCAGGAAGTGAAAAACTTCAAGAGTATGATGCACGAGCTCAAGGAAGCCTTTGTAAAGAAACGTACAGAAGCTCAGGGTTCGCGTGAGCGCATGAAGACTCTGGCTGACAGATGTGTGCAAGCCTACAATGAGGCTGAGAAGCGCAAGGCCCTTGGGCGTCCTGGCATCGACCCCAGGATGGCCGCAAAGAAGAAGGAGAAGCCTGCTACGGCTGAACCTGACGCACCAAGGCAGGAAGCAGTTCCGATTGTCTTCCCAACTAGACTGACTGGCTCGAAGCCAAAAAGCCGGTCAACCGCTTCAGAGCTGAAGAAGACAAGGACTGCCGAGGCTGAAGCCAGGAAGAGGAAACATTCTGAAGCCTCTCCAACTGCCCCCTCCAAGAAGAAGAGGAAGACCAAGAAAGATCGGGCTGCTCCCACAGAGCCCTTGATAGTTGAACCCATTTCTATGGTCTATCCTGAAGTTGAACGCCAACTGACTATCCATGAGCCTGCTTCCACAGAGGCTCATGAAGCTGAAGACTTTCCAGCAGCTGATCCCATTGCTGCTGAAGACATTGGTCAACATGACAATGTAGAAGATGGTGCAGTCCTTCCTCAGCTTGAAAACAGCAAACTCATCAGCATTGGTCGTCCACTGACGCCAATTGCACAGGATGCTTCATGGGCAGATCGCCCACAAGAGGAAGAAGACTATGAGGCCCAGCCCACTCCAACTCCACAGGCGTCGCCCGCGTTGCGTAGGCTTCGCAAAGGTCCAAGGCCTCAAATCTCTGTTGAAGACAATCCGGCTGCATCAGCCGCGGAAGAAGAAGTCCCACAAGTCCCCCTGTCCCACCAAGAAGCAGTTCTCAAGGAGAAAGTGCTTGTGACCGACCCTCCAGCTCGTCAAGTGGAGGATGAACATCTTGAGGCTGCCACAACCACCAATGAAGCTAATGTGGAGCCCTCCCCAACGAAAGAAGAAGACAGCGAAGCCACTGATCCCGTCACTTCTGTTCCTGAGTCTGCTGCCGGTCCCCAGTTCGACTATCATGTTGAGCACATGCCTCAGGTACAGAAGCCAATCCCAAGATTGCCAAGGTTCCCAGGTCCTGCATCAGCACCTGGCTCCTTCAATATCAATGGCTTCAGGGCAGACAACACATTCTTCGATAGCTCCAGGAATCCCTACTCAAGAAAAAGGATATCATCTGATCGGTTCTGGAGCTATCCTCAGCGAAGCTATTATTCATGCATTCTTTACAACCAAGGTCGCATCTTCCCACACAAGCGCCTTGACATTGAAGCCATAGCTGGTCTGCCCTGTCTGGAAGAAGCTTTGGATTGCTTCAAGGAAGTTGGACTACTGCCGTTTGTTACTGACCAAGAGCATTGGAATGAAGAGCTGCTGCTCCAATTCTATGCCACACTTCACATCCGCGGGTACAGCAGAGATCCGAAGACTTGGGTCCTGGAGTGGATGACCGGAAACGTTCATCACGAAGCCAATGCATTTGACATCATTGAGCTCACTGGGTTGCCCACTCCTGGTGATCTCTACGAGCATGGCTGTCAGCTGCATAGTGAAGCTATTGAGAGCATCTTTAAGAGGCCGAAACCTGATATGAGTCAGATGCTCAGCATGATGAAGCCATTACCCCAAGATGCTGCTTATCCAACAGAGTTCTTTGTTGAAGACCTTGAGTATCTGCCAAGAACCATCTATCACATCATCAGGCGAACTCTCTGGCCCATCAAAGGGCACTCTCCAAATGCCAAGCTTGAGGGTGCAATGAAGACTTTGGTCTTCTATATTCTTCATGGAAAATTCTTCAATGCACAGGACTTATTCATCTGCCAACTTGTTGCATCAGGCTCTGATCTGTTTGGCTTGAAGTTCTACGCCCCATGGGTAATGCAGCTAATTAAACTTCACTCCGATATCTCATATCAGCCATCTGCTCGCAATCATAGGATTTTTCTGCCTGATGTGGATATCTCTACTGAAGCCATCTATCCTGAGCCTGCAAAGGAACCTCTAAGTCTTCAGAATGCAGAGCATTAGAGTTTCTCACAGAACATTGAAGGAGTTGAAGCAGTCACTCTGGTGTATCCTTTGGTTGGCACTACACGTGCACCACACCCTGCGTCTACTGAAGCCATTGATAGTACAACTGATCCAAGACCCAAGAAGCGCACTCGTGTTCTCAACGACCGAGAGCTTCTTGTGGCTCTTCATCAGAAACAGGATAGGCATCATGACTGGCTGAAGCGTCAGATGAAAAGCCTCTTGGTGGATGTTAATCGCATTCACAATCTTGCCACCAAGAATGCTTTCGTTGCTCATGAAACCTGTCGCCGCACATGGAAAGGGCTAACGATGATGTGTTCTGAAGATGATCTCCAAGAGGATGGCTTCACTGAGCGATTCAAGTTTGACTCCACACCTCCTCGAAGAGCTGTGCTGCTAGGAACTCCATCCCTTGAAGACTCTGAGTTCTCTTCATCTGCTGCAACAGTGACTACCAGAGTTATCGAGGATGAAGATGATGCTACTTCACCACCACCTCCTTCAGCATGCGTCAACTCTGCTCCAAGCTCTTCAGCACCGCCAAACACCACCAACGACCCTACTACTTCACCTACTCCGCATGGGAACGAGTAGATGCTCTATGTCTTCAAACCTTTTTGGACCTTACTGACAAAAGGGGGAGAAGCATATGAGGTTGATAGTCTTCATGCGGGTCCATATGGGCGGGTGCTTTATATTTTGCTTCGTGCTTACAACTCTCGTTTTGCTACATTTGGTTCTTTGAGTTGTAACATTTAAACTCGATGATCGTCTGCTACTTATCTGCCACTTTGTTTTGCGATGATAAATTCCGCATGTGCGACGATAAATTCCGCACTTAGATCATTCTGCAGACGTCCATTTTCCATTATGCATTGTCATTATCTTCATATACTTTCACATGCACAGTGGATTGTCATCATAAGTTGAAGTGGATCTCCACAAGTACAACCTGCCATGTGCATTTGCATTCCAAAAGCAAATTACTTATATGCACATCTTCAGGGGGAGCCCTTGCAACTTATGAAGACAATTCCTTATCCTTTACAATTTCACAGATTATATTCCCCGTTGAAAACTTCAACTAGTTTGTCATCAATCACCAAAAAGGGGGAGATTGTAAGTGCATCTAGTGCCACCCCTAGTTGGTTTTGGAGTATTGACGACAAACCTAGTTGAGGGACTAATGTGTTTATGAGAATTGCAGGATAACACAGGTAGAAGTCCCTCATTGATTCGGTTTTTCTACCAGAGATGACCCCTGAAAATGTATGAAGACATTGAAGTCAAAGGTGGTATATGAAGATATTCACATTGAAGACTATGACAAGAGAAGACACCACATGAAGCCTATGGAGCTCGAAGACTTAGATCTTTCGTAGTTCTTTTTCTTTTGTGTTGAGTCATAGGAACCACCGTACTGTTAAGTGGGGTCCAGGAGAACCAGTCAGAATGACTGAAGTGATGCCTAACCAAAACCTATGTCTTCGAGTGAAGACTATGAGAGAGAATCTTGTCCAGAGTCAGACAAGTCAGCTTTGCTTGCAGCCCAAGTAAAGTTGCCATGTGAGTTTGAAATCTGACCATTCGAACATGTGTCAGTTCCTTAGTGACCCAGGGCCATTTCGGACAAATCAGGTCGGGTTGCCAAGTGGCTATAAATAGCCCACCCCCTACAACCATAAACGGTTGGCTGCTCAGATTGAGAGTACGGCTTTTGTCGTTTGAGAGCAACCCACCTCGAAGCCTTTGAGAGAGAATTCCTTGCGAGGATAAAGCCCTAACCACCCAGAGCCAAAGAGAATTGGGCATCACTTAAGTCTTCTTGTCTGTGTGATCTGAAGACTTATTACACTTGAGGACTGTGCATCCTCCAGCCGGTTAGGCGTCGCGTTCTGAGCATCCAAGAGACATTGTGGATTGCCGGTGAACGAAGTATGTGAAGGTTTGGGAGTCTACCTTGAAGATTTACCAAAGTGATTGGGCGAGGTCTGTGTGACCTTAGCTCAAGGGGAATACGGTGAGGACTGGGTGTCCTGAGCTGCGTGTTCAGGACTGGGTGTCCGGGACTGTGTGTCCTAAGGTTTAAATACCTAGCCGGCCCAACCAGACGTACAGTTGTCACAGCAACTGGAACTGGTCCAACAAATCATTGTCTTCAATGAGTCACTGGTTTCATCTTCCCTTCCCTTTACTTACTATTACTCCTTGTGAAGTCATTGTATGTTTGCACTATCTTTTGTCTTCACTGAGTGACTGCGTGTTCTGTCTGGCTTCACAATATCTTCCTACATGATCCTTACTACATTGCTGCTATTAGTCATTGTGCTTTCACTCTATTGAATACTTGACTATGGCTTGCCTAGTTTAGTCTACCTTCCGCTGCAGGGTATTAGGTTTATTTCTATCGTTTGTCTTCATAACTCCCATGTTTTGAAGACTTTCATAAAAATCGCCTATTCACCCCCTCTAGTCGATATAACGCACTTTCAATCCCCAAGATTAGGCTCTTGGTTGTCCTTGAATATTACCTTGGGGTGCCATGGGCATCCCCAAGCTTAGGCTCTTGCCACTCCTTATTCCATAGTCCATCGAATCCTTACCCAAAACTTGAAAACTTCACAACACAAAACTTAACAGAAAACTCGTAAGCTCCGTTAGTATAAGAAAGCAAATCACCATCATAAGGTACTGTAATGAACTCATTCTAAATTCATATTGATGTAAAACCTACTGTATTCCAACTTCTCTATGGTTTATAAACTATTTTACTGGCCATAGATTCATCAAAATAAGTAAACAACACATGAAAAACACAATCTATCAAAAACAGAACAGTCTGTAGTAATCTGAATCAAACGTATACTTATCGAACTCATAAAATTCTCAAATAAATTGCTGGACCTGAGTAATTTATCTATTAATAATCTTAAAAAATAATTAACTAAATATCACTCTCCAAATAAAAATGGCAGCAATTCTCGTGAGCGCTAAAGTTTCTGTTTTTGACAGCATGATCAACAAGACTTTCCCCAAGTCTTCCCAAAGGTTCTACTTGGCACAAACACTAATTAAAAGCATAAAACCACATCTAAACGGAGGCTAGATGAATTATTTATTACTAAACTGGAACAAAAAGAAAGTAACAAAAATAAAATTGGGTTGCCTCCCAACAAGCGCTATCGTTTAACGCCCCTAGCTAGGCATGATGATTTCAATGATGCTCACATAAAGGATAAGAATTGAAACATAAAGATAGCATCATGAAGAATATGACTAGCACATTTAAGTCTAACCCTATTCCTATGAATAGGGATTTTGTGAGCAAACAATTTATGGGAACAATAATCAACTTGCATAGGAGAGCAAAACAAGCATAACTTCAAAATTTTAAGCACCTAGAGAGGAAACTTGGTATTATTGCAATTCCTACAAGCATATGTTCCTCCCTCATAATAATTTTCAGTAGCATCATGAATGAATTCAACAATATAACCAGCACCTAAAGCATTCTTTTCATGATCTACTAGCATATAAATTTTACTACTCTCCACACAAGCAAAATTCTTCTCATGAATAATAGTGGGAGCAAACTCAACAAAATAACTATCATGTGATTTAAAATTAAGATCAAGATGACAAGTTTCATGGTTATCATTATTCTTTAAAGCATATGTGTCATCACAATAATCATCATAGATAGGAGGCATGCTTTCATCATAATAAATTTGCTCATCAAAACTTGGGGTACAAAAAATATCATCTTCATCAAACATAGCTGCCCCAAGCTTGTGGCTTTGCATATCATTAGCATCATGTATATTCAAGGAATTCATACTAACAACATTGCAATCATGCCCATCATTCAAATATTTAGTGCCAAACATTTTATAGATTTCTTCTTCTAGCACTTGAGCACAATTATCCTTTCCATCATACTCACGAAAGATATTAAAAAGGTGAAGCGTATGAGACAAACTCAATTCCATTTTTTTATAGTTTTCTTTTGTAAACTAAACTAGTGATAAAACAAGAAACTAAAAGACTCGATTGCAAGATCTAAAGATATACCTTCAAGCACTCACCTCCACGGCAATGGCGCCAGAAAAGAGCTTGATGTCTACTACACAACCTTCTTCTTGTAGACGTTGTTGGGCCTCCAAGTGCAGAGGTTTGTAGGACAGTAGCAAATTTCCACCAAGTGGATGACCTAAGGTTTATCAATCTGTAGGAGGCGTAGGATGAAGATGGTTTCTCTCAAGCAACCCTGCAACCAAATAACAAAGAGTCTCTTGTGTCCCCAACACACCCAATACAATGGTAAATTGTATAGGTGCACTAGTTCGGCAAAGAGATGGTGATACAAGTGGTATATGGATAGTAGATAAAGGTATTTGTAATCTGAAATAATAAAAACAGCAAGGTAGAAAGTGATAAAAGTGAGCGTAAACGGTATTGCAATGTGTTGAAACAAGGCCTAGGGTTCATACTTTCGCTAGTGTAAGTCCTCTCAACAATACTAACATAATTGGATCATAAAACTATCCCTCAACATGCAACAAAGAGTCACTCCAAAGTCACTAATAGCGGAGAACGAACGAAGAGATTATGGTAGGGTACGAAACCACCTCAAAGTTATTCTTTCCAATCAATCTGTTGGGATATTCCTATAAGTGTCACAAACAGCCCTAGAGTTCGTACTAGAATAACACCTTAAGACACAAATCAATCAAAACCCTAATGTCACCTAGATACTCCAATGTCACCTCAAGTATCCGTGGGTATGATTATACGATATGCATCACACAATCTCAGATTCATCTATTCAACCAACACAAAGGACCTCAAAGAGTGCCCCAAAGTTCTACCGGAGAATCATGACAAAAACATGTGCCAACCCCTATGCATAGGTTCATGGGCGGAACCCGCAAGTTGGTCACCTTAACATACATCAAGTGGCACGTGGTATCCCATTGTCACCACAGATATCCACGGCAAGACATACATCAAGTGTTCTCAAATCTTTAAAGACTCAATCCGATAAGATTACTTCAAAGGGGAAACTCGATTCATTACAAGAGAGTAGAGGGGGGATAAAACATCATATGATCCAACTATAATAGCAAAGCTCGCGATACATCAAGATCGTATCACCTCAAGAACACGAAAGAGAGAGATCGAACACATAGCTACTGGTACATACCCTCAGCCCCGAGGGAGAACTACTCCCTCCTCGTCATGGAGAGCACCAGGATGATGAAGATGGCCACCGGAGAAGGATTGCCCCCTCCGGCGGGGTGCCGAAACGGGTCTAGATTGGTTTTTGGTGGCTACGGAGGCTTCTGGCGGCAGAACTCCCGATCTATGTTGCGTTCTGGAAGTTTTAGGGTACGTGGAGTTACATAGGCGGAAGAAGTATGTCAGGGGAGTGAAGAGGGCCCCACGAGGCAGGGGGTGCGCCCCTACCCTCGTGAGCTCCTCCTTCCTTCCTTGACGTAGGGTCCAAGTCCATCGGGTGGCTTTCGTTCCAAAAATAACTTCTCTAGTTGATTTCGTTCCGTTTCGACTCCGTCTGATATTCCTTTTCTTTAGAACACTGAAATAGGCATAAAACAACAAATCTGGGCTGGGCCTCCGGTTAATAGGTTAGTCCCAAAAGTAATATAAAAGTGGAAAATAAAGCCCAATATTGCCCAAAACAGTAGATAATATAGCATAGAGCAATAAAAAATTATAGATACATTGGAGACGTATCAGAGGGCGCCCCCCTGCCTCGTGGGCCCACAGTGGACCTCCTCCACTTATTCCTGCACCCACACACTCCTTCTTCCTCCCACAAACACGAATATCCAGCTCAAGCACGAGTTCTAGCTCATTTTTCTGCCATTTTTGATCTCCTTGATCAAAGCACCTCTCACAAAACTGCTTGGGGAGATTGTTCCTTGGTATGTGACTCCTCCATTGGTCCAATTAGTTTTTGTTCTAGTGCTTTATTCATTGCAAATTTGTGCTGCCTAGGTGACCATGTTCTTGAACTTGCATGTCAAATTTATGTGGTTCCAAGTAGTTTGATGCATGATATAGGCTCTAGGAACTTGTAGGAGTAGTTGCTATCAATATTATTGAGTTTGGTTCACTTTTATTTTGAAGTTACTAAAAATTTCAGAATTTTTCAGAAAATAATGAAGAGATTTTTTATGGGCTCATCGAGCCGAAGTTCGAAGGAAAAGCAAAATGAAGAAGCAAGGAAACCCAAGAGTGTGAATGGACCTCCGGTGATTTCTTGAGAGCAGCCGGGATTTATGAAAATTTTTATGAATTGGCTGAGAATGCAGGCCTCACCACCTTCCTCCACGACCGACGCGAACAGTATCTCTTACTCACCAATATCTTTGTTCAAAACTTTCATTTGCATGCTAGGAGCTCACCACCTACGGTG
Source organism: Triticum dicoccoides (assembly GCF_002162155.2). NCBI lineage: Eukaryota > Viridiplantae > Streptophyta > Magnoliopsida > Poales > Poaceae > Triticum > Triticum dicoccoides. The sequence goes on along the minus strand of NC_041392.1, from coordinate 582,835,093 downwards.
GAATTTTATTTATATGATGAGCATAAGGAGATGTCACTTTATGATTTTTGTCAGGTTTGTTTGATCCCTTTCGAGGGCATCATAGAGAAACCACATCGTGACGATGTGGATGGGTTTATTGATACCATCACTGTAGGGGAAACGAGGAATGTTTTCGATGCACGAATCACTAGCATACATTTTCCTGTTTTACGCTACTTTGCAATATTTGCTAGTCGTTGCTTAATTGGTCGCGGAAACTGTGGAAACCTTAGTATTCCTGATATTATTATTTTGTTCCATGGTTTATTCGATGATAACTGTATTAGTATGGGTGGTATTATTGCTAAACGGTTAAGTCTGAACCGTACCAAGGGGCCCATCTTTGGAGGCATTTATGCTTCACGCCTAGCTGCACATTTTAACATACCTATTAGGCATTATGAGAAGGAAGAAAAATTGCTACCCACTGTTTATTTAGATTATAAGAGTATGGTGGCACATGATTTTATTGTTAAGAATAGGGAAGGAGAGCTTAAATACAAATTGTTCTTTGATAAACATCATCCTGAGACTATTACCTTGCCTGCTCCTTCCTTGTTTGATTTATCTGCAGGTAAGTACCTTGTTCCGTTAGAGGCTATTCACGCCTACCAGAACCCTACATTAGCCACAGAGCCAGAGTCGAAACCACAAGTTGATCCTCCACGACAGTCTAATTATCTGTGGGATCCAGAGATAATTGCCAACCAGTGGCAATCAGAGTCTTCTTCATCTCAGTACGACCGCAACTATTATTATGGATATCCCCCAGGCCAGCAGTGGCCATAGACCAACTTAGGCCAAAAGCCTAAGCTTGGGGGAGTACGTATTTCTCACTGACATTACATTCATGTTCACACACTCATTGCTAAATGTCGGTGCTCATACTTTTTCATTGCATCATCCACGCTAGTTTATTTTCCTTTTTATGCTTTCTTATTGTGTGTTTAATAAACCTTAAGAAAAACCAAAAAAAATTACTTGTAGCTTTTAATTAGTTTACTTTCCATGCCTGTAGTAGTAATTAAAAAGAAAACCCAAAAAGATTTCTTGTTCTTCTTTTGCTTGCTGGGAGCTTTCCCATGTAAATAGTTTTATTTCTTTTCTTTTCTTTGGGGGTCGATAGGAGAAGACCATAATTAAATTGTTAAAGTGGCTCTTATATGCATTATTGTTGATCTGACAAAAGAGCCCATATTGCCTTGTCTCCTCCTGTTTATTGAATGCTTGCAGATTCCAGCTTAGTCCAATGCACGTGCACTATTATTATCATCCACATCGTTCGGTCGTGCAAGTGAAAGGCAATTATGACGATATATGATGGACTGACTGAGATGAGAAAAGCTGTTTGTCAACTGAATGCCTTGAGGACAAACAAAGGTTTAAGCTTGGGGGAGTTGATACGTCTCCATTGTATCTACTTTTCCAAACACTTTTGCCCTTGTTTTGGACTCTAACTTGCATGATTTGAATGGAACTAACCCGGACTGACGCTGTTTTCAGCAGAATTGCCATGGTGTTATTTATGTGTAGAAACAAAAGTTCTCGGAATGACCTGAAACTTCATGGAACATCTTTTTGGAAACAATAAAAAATCTTTGCAAAAGATGAACACCAGGGGGCCACACCCTAGCCATGAGGGTGGGGGGCGCGCCTGCCCCCCTAGGGCGCCCCCTACCTCGTGGGCCCCCTGGAGCTCCTCCGACCTCGACTCCAACTCTATATATTTGGTTTCGGAGAGAAAAAAATCAGAGAGAAGGATTCATCGCGTTTTATGATACGGAGCCGCCGCCAAGCCCTAAAACCTCTCGGGAGGGCTGATTTGGAGTCCGTTCGGGGCTCTGGAGAGGGGAATCCGTCGCCATCGTCATCATCAACCATCCTCCATCACCAATTTCATGATGCTCACCGCCGTGCGTGAGTAATTCCATCGTAGGCTTGCTAGACGGTGATGGGTTGGATGGGATCTATCATGTAATCGAGTTAGTTTTGTTAGGGTTTGATCCCTATTGTCCACTATGTTCTGAGATTGATGTTGCTATGACTTTGCTATGCTTAATGCTTGTCACTAGGGCCCGAGTGCCATGATTTCAGATCTGAACCTATTATGTTTTCATCAATATATGAGTGTTCTTGATCCTATCTTGCAAGTCTATAGTCACCTATTATGTGTTATGATCCGTTAACCCCGAAGTGACAATAATCGGGATACTTACCGGTGATGACCGTAGTTTGAGGAGTTCATGTATTCACTATGTGTTAATGCTTTGTTCCGGTTCTCTATTAAAAGGAGACCTTAATATCCCTTAGTTTCCGTAAGGACCCCGCTTCCACGGGAGGGTAGGACAAAAGATGGCATGCAAGTTCTTTTCCATAAGCACGTATGACTATGTTTGGAATACATGCCTACATTATATCAATGAACTAAAGCTAGTTCTGTGTTACCCTAGGTTATGACTATTACATGATGAACCGCATTCGGCATAATTCTCCATCACTGATCCATTGCCCGCGAGCTTTCCATATATTGTTCTTCGCTTATTTACTTTTCCGTTGCTATTGCTATGATCACTACAAAATACCAAAAACATTACTTTTACTACTGTGACCTTTTGCTACCGTTATCACCACTATCATATTACTTTGCTACTAAACACTTCCGCAGATATTAAGTTTCCAGGCGTGGTTGAATTGACAACACATCTGCTAATACTTGAGAATATTCTTTGGCTCCCCTTGTGTCGAATCAATAAATTTGGGTTGAATACTCTACCCTCGAAAACTGTTGCGATCCCCTATACTTGTGGGTTATCAACGCCGAAGTACCCGACGTGGGTTAATGAAGTGATGACGAAGCCCCCGGTCCAGCCGAGGTGACGTGGTATGTCGATACGCCGAGGTGACGGTGCTGCCAAATCCGGATCATTTACCTATGCATAGAAGATAGTGCAAGCCGGAGATAATAGTAATAATAATAAAAAATGACAAGAGTTGCATTATTAATAATTTATGCAAAGTGAGTAATAAAATAAATATGGCCCGTGCGTCGAACACCCGACGAGGTAGAACCCTCTTGATGATGCCAAAGTCCCCGAGGCAACCGAACATGTCGGTATGAAAATTCAATCAACAAGCTGATCATGCGAGCCGATTTATGCCAATTGGGACGACGACGTTGGCTTGCTAAAGTGACCGCGTGACGCAGTCGAAGTCTATCACCTATACACATAAAATAGTGCAGTCCAAAAAGAATAATATAAATATATATAATCCTTGCATAATTGCTTTTCACAAAAATAATTTATTTAAAGAGATGTGGCCTGGCGCCGAAGTCAATGTTGATGTAGGGCGTCGGCATGACGCAGAGAAGGCGTGGCAAAGCCTGAATTCACAGGCCGGTCTGAGTTCCAGATTCGGCGTTCGCCGAACTGTATAAGGAAACTGACCAAACCACCATGCGACCGTCGTTAATGCGACCACCATTTGATAGACCTGTGTACAGATGATGAAACAAACTAGAGTAATAGTTCCTCAGAAAAAATAAACCCAAGCAAGAAAAAATTATTAGGATTAATTGCACCTGGTTTATCTGTTGTAGCAATGTGAAGAAAGATTACTCCCAAAATTGGGACTCGATCCGCACACCAATTGCCTAATGGGCGATGAAGCGACGGCATGTCGATGCTGACAAAGGTTGGCTCGCCGAGGCAAAGCCCTCGGTCCAGCTAACATGATGAAGCTGGTCGGCTGGTGACGCCGAAGTTTTCGGAGTAGTCTGATGAAGAGATGGCGAAGCCCCCGGTCTAGGCCGAGGTAACAGAGCGGGTCGGTAAGGAGACGCTATAGTTGCCATGTTAGCCGAGATATTGAAGCAGTTCAGTGTGATGGACATCAGCTTGAAGAAACAATAGTGCGGCCATGCCGACGCTGGTCATAACTTGTGATGCGGTCAAAGCCAGATTGACGAAGTGACCGAGCGGCGATGTCGGCGCGCCTGACCCATGCAATCCGTGGGGCGATGGTGTTGGTGATAGTTTAGTCTTTGTGATGTCAAACTCTTATTCGGCTTGCCGAGCTGATGGTCTGATAAGGTTGGGCTCGGCTCGATGAAGCGATGATCTGTCTAGCGCATGTCGGTAGATGTGGAGTAAAGACTGGTTTGACATCGGCGTGACGGCGAAGATTACCTCCGAAAAGGAGAAAAATTTATGAGCATGTGTTCATAAACAAAACACAATACCCTACAAAGAGATTCTTCCAAAAAGGTTGTCCAATATCCCGTTCATGAAGAAAGATGAACTCGGGTCGGATTCGTATTCGCGCAAAAAATAGATCCGAAAAGTGATGCACTAGTTGGAAGGTTCCCGGAGTTTGGACGGTCGGATCGAGCTGAAATTTTGAGAGATCGTAGATATAGGAATTCCGCAGACGATCAATGATTGGATCTTACAAAGGACGTCCGAGCTAGATTCTGGACATCACGCTCCAGAATCGTCTAGATTCCCGTCCAGATTCGATAGGGCTCCGGTATATTGGAGATCGGCGGAGATTGCTCCATCAGACCGTGATGAAATTTTACAGTGTTGTTGTAGACTCAATTCCGCACAATTCCACCGAAGGAATCATCAAAGCAATGCTCGAGGAGGTGGTGGTAGCGGATACAAGTTCGCTATTTCGAAAAACAACACGGTCGCCCGTTGGCAATGTTGACGTTGAGCCCCCGAGCTCCATGTATGGTTCCTCCATGATCATGATAGAGATAGGAGTTGATGTTGATGAAGGCCCTCACATGAACATGACGATTGGAGGCAGGGCACAGTCCTTGGTCAAGCCAAGGTGACCAGTCGAGCCGGCGATGAAGACGCTGACGTCGCAGTTGATCTGCAGGCGAGCCATTGATCTTTTGCCAATCACATAGCGGAACTCTGAATGAAAGCACCATTGTCGGTGTCAAAACCGGCAGATCTCGGGGTAGGGGGTCCCGAGCTGTGGATTATCGGATCAATGGTAACATGAACGAAGGAGACTATGATTTACCCAGGTTTGAGCCCTCTTGATGTAGGTAAAATCCTACGTCCTGCTCTTGTTTATATTGATGAAGTATCAAGTACAGAGTTGATCTTCCTCGAGATCATATGTTACAGTCTAAGCCCTAGAGGTATGATGAATAATTTCATAATGATCTATCGACTAGCCTAGCCTTGGCTTATATAATGCACCGGAGGCCTAGGATAACAAGAGTCCTAGTCGAATACGTTGGTGGAGAGGAGTCCTTGTCTTGATCATCAAGCCTTGTGGAATCTTCCTCGTATGAGGCATGGGCTGCCCGAAATGGCCCATGAGTGAACTGCCATGGGGATCCTCAGCCCGATCCAGCTGGTTGGGAGACGATGTGCTGAGCACCCCCTAGTCGAGGACACCATCAGGGAGGAGGAGGCCGACCAAGGGGGAGGCGCGCCAAGGGGAGGAGTCCTACTAGGTAGGATTCGCCCCCCTTTCCTTCCAACAGAGAGGGGGGAGAGGGAGAAGGAAAGAGGGGGCCCGCGCCCCTTCCCTTGTCCAATTAGGATTGGGGCAAGGAGGGCACGCCCCACCTCCTGTGGCTTGCCTCCTCCCCTCCACTATAGCCCATTAGGCCCAATAACTTTCCCGGGGGGTTACGGTAGCCTCCCGGTACTCCGAAAAATCCCCAAACCTTATCGAAACCATTCTGGTGTCCGTATATAACCTTCGAATATATCAATCTTTACCTCTCGACCATTTTGACACTCCTCGTCATGTCCGTGATCTCATCCGAGACTCCGAACAAACTTCGGTCATCAAATCACATAACTCATAATACAAACCGTCATCGAACGTTAAGCGTATGGACCCTGCGGGTTCGAGAACTATGTAGAGATGACCGAGACACATCTCCGGTCAATAACCAATAGCAAAACCTGGATGCTCATATTGGCTCCTACATATTCTACGAAGATCTTTATCGATCAAACCGCATAACAACATACATTATTCCCTTTGTCATCGGTATGTTACTTGCCCGAGATTCGATCGTCGGTATCATCATACCTAGTTCAATCTCGTTACCGACAAGTCTCTTTACTCGTTCTGTAATACATCATCCCGCAACTAACTCATTAGTCACATTGCTTGCAAGGCTTATAGTGATGTGCATTACCGAGAGGGCCTAGAGATACCTCTCTGATACACGGAGTGAAAAATCCTAATATCAATCTATGCCAACGCAACAAACACCTTGGTAGACACCTGTAGAGCATCTTTATAATCACCCAGTTACGTTGTGACGTTTGATAGCACAAAAGGTGTTCCTCTGGTATTCGGGAGTTGCATAATCTCATAGTTAGAGGAATATGTATAAGTCATGAAGAAAGCAATAGCAATAAAACTAAACGATCATAATGCTAAGCTAACGGATGGGTCTTGTCCGTCACATCATTCTATAATGATGTGATCCCATTCATCAAATGGCAACACATGTCTATGGTCAGGAAACTTAACCATCTTTGATTAATGAGCTAGTCAAGTAGAGGCATACTAGGGACACTCTGTTTGTCTATGTATTCACACATGTACTAAGTTTCCGGTTAATACAATTATAGCATGAATAATAAAAATTTATCATGATATAAGGAAATATAAGTAACAACTTTATTATTGCCTCTAGGGCATATTTCCTTGAATATAATACTATATCGTCGTCGAACGTTAAGCGTGCGAACTCTACAGGTTCGAGAACTATGTAGACATGATCGAGACACCTCTCCGGTCAATAACCAATAGCGGAACCTGGATGCCCATATTGGCTCCTATATATTCTACAAAGATCTTTATCGCTCAAACCGTTATGACAACATACGTAATTCCCTTTGTCTATCGGTATGTTACTTGCCCGAGATCCGATTGTCGGTATCTTCATACCTAGTTCAATATCATTGGCGGCAAGTCTCTTTACTCGTTCCATAATACACCACCTCGTGACTAACTCCTTAGTCGTTTGCTTGCAAGCTTATGATGTGTATTACCGAGAGGTCCTAGAGATACCTCTCCGATACTCGGAGTGACAAATCCAAATCTCGATCTATGCCAACTCAACAAACACCTTCGGAGATACCTGTAGAGCATCTTTATAATCACCTAGTTACGTTGTGATGTTTGATAGCACACAAGGCATTCTTCTGGTATCCGGGAGTTGCATAATATCATAGTCGAAGGAATATGTATTTAACATGAAGAAAACAATAGCAATAAAACTGAACAATCATTATGCTAAGCTAATGGATGGGTCTTGTCCATCACATCATTTTCTTAATGATGTGATCCTGTTATCAAATGACAACTCATGTCCATGGTTAGGAAACCTTAACCATCTTTGATCAACAAGCTAGTCTAGTAGAGGCTCACTAGGGACACAGTGTTTGTTTGTGTATTCACACATGTATTAGGGTTTCTGATCAATACAATTCTAGCATGAATTATAAACCTTTATCATGAATGAGGACATAAAATAACAACTTTATTATTGCCTCTATGGCATATTTCCTTCAGTATCCCACTTGCACTAGAGTCAATAATCTAGATTTCATTGTAATGAATCTAACACCCATGGAGTCTTGGTGCTGATCATGTTTTGCTCGTGGAAGAGGCTTAGTCAACGGATCTGCTACATTCAGATCCGTATGTATCTTGCAAATTTCTATGTCTCCCTCCTTGACTTGATCATGAATGGAGTTGAAGCGTCTCTTGATGTGTTTGGTTCTTTTGTGAAATCTGGATGCCTTCACCAAGGCAATTGCTCCAGTATTGGCACAAAAGATTTTCATTGGACCCGATACACTAGGTATTACACCTAGATCGGTTATGAACTCCTTCATCCAGACTCCTTCATTTGCTGCTTCCAAAGCAGCTATGTATTCCACTTCACATGTAGATCCCGCCACGACGCTCTGCTTGAAACTGCACCAACTGATAGCTCCACCATTCAATATAAATACGTATCCGATTTGTGACTTAGAGTCATCCGGATTAGTGTCAAAGCTAGAATCGACGTAACCATTTACCACAAGCTCTTTGTCACCTCCATAAACGAGAAACATATCCTTGGTCTTTTTCAGGTACTTCAGGATGTTCTTGACCATTGTCCAGTGATCCACTCCTGGATTACTTTGGTACCTCCCTGCCAGACATATGGTAAGGCACACATCACGTCTGGTACACAACAGAGCATACATGATAGAACCTATGGCTGAGGCATAGGGAATGACTTTCATTTTCTCTCTATTTTCTGCAATGGTCGGGCTTTGAGTCTGACTCAACTTCACACCTTGTAATAGAGGCAAGAACCCTTTCTTTGACCGATCCATTTTGAACTTCTTCAAAACTTTATCAAGGTATGTGCTTTGTGAAAGTCCTATTAAGCGTCTTGATCTATCTCTATAGATCTTGATGCCCAATATATAAGCAGCTTCACCGAGGTCATTTAAAAACTTTTATTCAAGTATCCTTTTGCGCTATCCAGAAATTCTATATCATTCCAATCAACAATATGTCATCTACATATAATATTACAAATGCTACAGAGCTCCCACTCACTTCCTTGTAAGTACATGCTTTACTGAAAGTCTGTATAAAACCATATGCTTTGATCACCTCATCAAAGTGTATATTCCAACTCCGAGATGCTTGCACCAGTCCATAGATGGATCGCTGGAGCTTGCACACTTTGTTAGCACCTTTAGGATCGACAAAACCTTCTGGTTGCATCATATACAACTCTTCTTTAAGAAGGAATGCAGTTTTGACGTCCATTTGCCAAATTTCATAATCATAAAATGCGGCAATTGCTAACATGATTCGAACTAACTTAAGCATCGCTACGGGTGAGAAGGTCTCATCTAGTCAACCCCTTGAACTTGTTAAAAACCTTTCACGACAAGTCGAGCTTTGTAGACGGTGACATTACCATCAACGTTAGTCTTCTTCTTGAAGATCCATTTATTCTCAATGGCTTGCCGATCATCGGGCAAGTCCACCAAAGTCCATACTTTGTTCTCATACATGGATCCTATCTCAGATTTCATGGCCTCGAGCCATTTATCGGAATCTGGGCTCATCATAGCTTCTTCATAGTTCGTAGGTTCGCCATGGTCTAGTAACATGACTTCTAGAACAGGATTACCGTACCACTCTGGTGCAGAATATGCTCTATTCGACCTACGAAGTCCAGTAGTAACTTGATCTGAAGTTTCATGATCATCATCATTAGCTTCCTCTCTAGTTGGTGTAGGCATCACAGGAATAGATTTCTCTGATGTGCTACTTTCCAAATTGAGAGAAGGTACAATTACCTCATCAAGTTCTACTTTCCTCCCACTCACTTCTTTCGAGAGAAACTCCTTCTCTAGAAATGTTCCATTCTTAGCAACAAAGATCCTACCTTCGGATTTGTGGTAGAAGGTGTACCCAATTGTTTCCTTAGGGTACCCTATGAAGACACACTTCTCCGATTTGGGTTCGAGCTTATCAGGCTGAATCCTTTTGACATAAGTGTCGCAACCCCAAACTTTAAGAAACGACAGCTTAGGTTTCTTGCCAAACCATAGTTCATACGGTGTCATCTCAACGGATTTAGATGGTACCCTATTTAATGTGAATGCAGCTGTCTCTGATGCATAACCCCAAAATGATAGTGGTAAATCGGTAAGAGACATCATAGATCGCACCATATCTAACAAAGTACGGTTACGACGTTCGAATACACCATTACGCTATGGTGTTCCAGGTGGCGTCAGTTGTGAAACTATTCCACATTGTTTAGAATGAATGCCAAACTCGTAACTCAAATATTCACCTCCGTGATCAGATCATAGAAACTTTATTTTCTTGTTACAATGATTCTCCACTTCACTCTAAAATTCTTTGAACTTTTCAAATGTTTCAGACTTGTGTTTCATTAAGTAGATATACCAATATATTCTCAAATCATCTGTGAATGTTAGAAAATAACGATACCTGTTGCGTGCCTCAACACTCATCGGACCGCATACATCGGTATGTATTATTTCCAATAAGTCATTGGCTCGCTCTATTTTTCTGGAGAACAGAGTTTTAGTCATCTTGCCCATGAGGCATGGTTCACAAGTATCAAATGATTCATAATCAAGTGATTCCAAAAGTCCATATGTATGGAGTTTCTTCATGCGCTTTACACCAATATGACCTAAATAGCAATGCCACAAATATGTTGCACTATCATTATCAACTTTGCATCTCTTGGCATTAATATTATGAATATGTGTATCATCACAATCGAGATTCAACAAAAATAGACCACTCTTCAAGGGCATGACCATAAAAGATATTACTCATATACATAGAACAACCATTATTCTCTGATTTAAATGAATAACCGTCTCGCACTAAACAAGATCCAGATATAATGTTCATGCTCGACGCTGGCACCAAATAACAATTATTCAGGTCTAAAACTAATCCCGAAGGTAGATGTAGAGGTAGCGTGCTGACGGCGATAACATCGACCTTGGAACCATTCCCGACGCGCATCGTCACCTCGTCCTTAGACAATCTTCATTTAATCCGTAGCTCCTGTTTCGAGTTACAAATATGAGCAACCGAACCAGTATCAAATACCGAGGATGTACTATGAGCATTAGTAAGGTACACATCAATAACATGCATATCAAATATACCTTTGTTCACTTTGACATCCTACTTATCCGCCAAATACTTGGGGCAGTTCCACTTCCCGTGACCAGTCCCTTTGCAGTAGAAGCACTCAGTTTCAGGCTGGGGTCTAGCTTTGGGCTTCTTCCCGGGAGTGGCAACTTGCTTGCCATTCTTCTTGAAGTTCCCTTTCTTTCCCTTGCCCTTTTTCTTGAAACTAGTGGTCTTGTTAACCATCAACACTTGATGCTCCTTCTTGATTTCTACCTCCATGGCCTTAAGCATTGCGAAGAGCTCGGGAATTGTCTTGTTCATCCCTTGCATATTATAGTTCATCACGAAGCCTTTGTAGCTTGGTGGCAGTGATTGAAGAACTCTGTTAATGACACAATCAACTAGAAGATCAACTCCCAGCTGAGTCAAGTGATTATAATACCCAAACATTTTGAGTATGTGTTCACTGACAGAACTGTTCTCCTCCATCTTGCAGCTATAAAACTTGTTGGAGACATCATATCTCTCAACCTGGGCATTTCCTTGAAATATTAACTTCAACTCTTGGAACATCTCATATGTTCCATGACGTTCAAAACGTCTTTGAAGTCCCGGTTCTAAGACTTAAAGCATGGCACACTGAACTATTGAGTAGTCATCAGATCGAGCTTGCCAGACGTTCAAAACATCAGCATCTGCTCCTACAACAGGACTTTCACCTAGCGGTACATCAAGGACATAATTCTTCTATGCAGCAATGAGGATAATCCTCAAGTTATGGACCCAGTCCGTGTAGTTGCTACCATCATCTTTCAACTTACCTTTCTCTAGGAACACATTAAAATTCAGGGGAACGGTAGCTCGGGCCATTGATCTACAACGACATAGATATGCAAAAACTACCAAGTACTAAGTTCATGATAAATTAAAGTTCAATTAATCATATTACTTAAGAACTCCCACCTAGATAGACATCCCTCAAGTCATCTAAGTGATACGTGATCCAAATCAAGTAACCCATGTCTGATCATCACGTGAGATGGGGTAGTCATCAATGGTGAACATTGCTACCTCTTGAGCACTGCGTTGGTTTTCCCTTGAAGAGGAAAGGGTGATGCAACAAAGTAGCGTAAGTATTTCCCTCAGTTTTTGAGAACCAAGGTATCAATCCAGTAGGAGGCTACGCGCGAGTCCCTCGCACCTACACAAAACAAATAAATCCTCGCAACCAACGCGATAAGGGGTTGTCAATCCCTACACGGTCACTTACGAGAGTGAGATCTGATAGATATGATAAGATAATATTTTTGGTATTTTTATGATAAGATGCAAAGTAAAATAAAAGGCAATGGAAATAACTAAGTGTCGGAAGATTAATATGATGGAAGATAGACCCGGGGGCCATAGGTTTCACTAGTGGCTTCTCTCGAGAGCATAAGTATTCACGGTGGGTAAACAAATTACTGTTGAACAATTGACATAATTGAGCATAGTTATGAGAATATCTAGGTATGATCATGTATATAGGCATCACGTCCGAGACAAGTAGACCGACTCCTGCCTGCATCTACTACTATTACTCCACACATCGACCGCTATCCAACATGCATCTAGAGTATTAAGTTCATAAGAACAGAGTAACGCTTTAAGCAAGATGACATGATGTAGAGGGATAAATTCATGCAATATGATAAAACCCCATCTTGTTATCCTCGATGGCAACAATACAATACGTGCCTTGCTGCCCCTACTGTCACTGGGAAAGGACACCGCAAGATTGAACCCAAAGCTAAGCACTTCTCCCATTGCAAGAAAGATCAATCTAGTAGGCCAAACCAAACTGATAATTCGAAGAGACTTGCAAAGATAACCAATCATACATAAAAGTATTCAAAGAAGATTCAAATATTGTTCATAGATAAACTTGATCATAAACCCACAATTCATCGGTCTCAACAAACACACCGCAAAAAGAAGATTACATTGAATAGATCTCCACGAGAGAGGGGGAGAACATTGTATTGAGATCCAAAAAGGGAGAAGAAGCCATCTAGCTAATAACTATGGACCCGAAGGTCTGAGGTAAACTACTCACACTTCATCGGAAGGGCTATGGTGTTGATGTAGAAGCCCTCCGTGATCGATGCCCCCTCCGGCGGAGCTCTAGAATAAGCCCCAAGATGGGATCTTGTGGATACAGAAAGTTACTGCGGTGGAATTAGGGTTTTGGCTCCGTATTTGATTGTTTGGGGGTACGTAGGTATATGTAGGAAGAAGGAGTATGTCGGTGGAGCAACAGGGGGCCCACGAGGGTGGAGGGCGCGC
>NC_041392.1:582809136-582821691 GCF_002162155.2 Triticum dicoccoides | reverse complement strand
AGGCGCGCCCCCTACCTCATGGCTTCCCTGTTGGTTGCTTGACATAGGGTCCAAGTCTCCTGGATCATGTTCGTTCCAAAAATCACGTTCCCGAAGGTTTCATTCCGTTTGGACTCCATTTGATATTCTTTTTTTGCGAAACTCTGAAATAGGCAAAAAACAACAATTCTAGGCTGGGCCTCCGGTTAATAGGTTAGTCCAAAAAATAATATAAAAGTGAATAATAAAGCCCAATAATGTCCAAAACAGAATATAATATAGCATGGAGCAATAAAAAATTATAGATACGTTGGAGACGTATCAAGCATCCCCAAGCTTAATTCCTGCTCGTCCTCGAGTAGGTAAATGATAAAAACAGAATTTTTGATGTGGAATGCTACTTGGCATAATTTCAATGTAATTCTTCTTAATTGTGGTATGAATATTAAGATCCGAAAGATTCAAGACAAAAGTTTAATATTGACATAAAAATAATAATACTTCAAGCATACTAACTAAGCAATTATGTCTTCTCAAAATAACATGGCCAAAGAAAGTTATCCCTACAAAATCATATAATCTGGCGATGCTCTATCTTCACCACACAAAGTATTTAAATCATGCACAACCCCGATGACAAGCAAAGCAATTGTTTCATACTTTTGGTGTTCTCAAACTTTTTCAATCTTCACGCAATACATGAGCGTGAGCCATGGACATAGCACTATATGTGGAATAGAATGGTGGTTGTGGAGAAGACAAAAGGGAAGATAGTCTCATATCAACTAGGCGTATCAATGGGATATGGAGATGCCCATCAATAGGTATCAATGTGAGTGAGTAGGGATTCCCATGCAACGGATGCACTAGAGCTATAAGTATATGAAAGCTCAACAAAAGGAACTAAGTGGGTGTGCATCCAACTCGCTTGCTCACGAAGACCTAGGGCATTTTGAGGAAGCCCATCATCGGAATATACAAGCCAAGTTCTATAATGAAAAATTCCTACTAGTATATGAAAGTGATAACATAGGAGACTCTCTATATGAAGATCATGGTGCTACATTAAAGCACAAGTGTGGTAAAAGGATAGTAGCATTGCCCCTTCTCTCTTTTTCTCTCATTTTTTTATTTTTTATTTGGGCCTTTTTTATGTCCTCTTTTTTTTCGTCTCGAGTCTCATCCCGACTTGTGGGGGAATCATAGTCTCCATCATCCTTTCCTCACTGGGACAATGCTCTAATAATGAAGATCATCACACTTTTATTTTCTTACAACTCAACAATTACAACTCAATACTTAGAACAAAATATGACTCTATGTGAATGCCTTCGGCGGTGTACCGGGATATGCAATGACTCATGAATGACATGTATGAAAGAATTATGAACGGTGGCTTTGCCACAAATACAATGCCAACTACATGATCATGCAAAGCAATACGACAATTATGAAGTGTGTCATAATAAACGGAACGGTGGTAAGTTGCATGGCAATATATCTCGGAATGGCTATGGAAATGCCATGATAGGTAGGTATGGTGGCTGTTTTGAGGAAGGTATATGGTGGTGTATGATACCGGCGAAAGGTGCGCGGTATTATGGAGGCTAGCAATGGTGGAAGGGTGAAAGTGCGTATGATCCATGGACTCAACATTAGTCATAGAGAACTCATATACTTATTGCAAAAATCTACAAGTTATCAAAGCAAAGTATTACACGCATGCTCCTAGGGGGATAGATTGGTAGGAAAAGACCATCGCTCGTCCCCGACCGCCACTCATAAGGAAGACAATCAATAAATAAATCTTGCTCCGACTTCATCACATAACGGTTCACCATACGTGCATGCTACGGGAATCACAAACTTTTAACACAAGTATTTCTCAAATTCACAACTACTCAACTAGCATGACTCTAATATCACCATCTCCATATCTCAAAACAATTATCAAGTATCAAACTTCTCATAGTATTCAACACACTCATAAGATTTTTTTACCAATATTGAATACCTAGCATATGTCGGGGGACTAATCCACGAGCACCTATGGGACCGGCGGACCGAGTCCCTTTTGGTTCGGTGGGGGCGAGGGTCGCACGAAGAGCGGATCGAGGCGAAGCACACGAGCAGTTTACCCAGGTTCAGGCCGCACGGATGCGTAAAACCCTACTCCTGCTTTGTGGTTTGTATTGAGTTCTTGCTCGGGAGCGCGGAGTGCTACAGTACACCCCAACAGCCAACGAGACCGAGCCTGAGTGTTCTCTTCCTCTCCCCCCTCTACGTTGCGCATGGGCCTCCTTTTATATGCTCAAGGGGTCACCGACAGGTGGCAACATAGACAAAGGTAAAAATGGAAAGGTGTTGCGGTTGGTACAGCTACCTGCTACAGTGTATCATACCTAACCCTGACGGCAGGGGACCAGGGCATTAAATGCCCGTCCGCGTCGCCTAAATAGTGCAAAAGGGACCGTCAGGGACGCCACCGCTCGCCATGATGGCAATCTTGTCAGTGCCGCTTGCCACCGTGCACCGCTGGCTGCACAGCCTCCCGCCACGTACGCCTGGAAGAGTCCCAGAGCGACACGTTGGTGGATGTGCTGGAGCGCGGGCACAGAGTGGTGGCTTGCCGCGGCAAGCACCTTGCCGCGGTCGTTGTCTTGTCGCGTCCGGGAGCTTGTCGCTCACCGGGCCTTGCCGGGACGCGTGGCGCGTCGCGGCAAGTTCCTTGAGATGCCTTGGTTGGCCTTCCCGGCAAGCTCCTCTTGCCGGGGTCTTGTCTCCTTGGCTTGGATACTTTGTCCTTGAATGGCTCCAAAGGAACCACGGAGGACCTTGGCGGTCAGCCGGCAAGCCTTGCCGCGGGATGCTGCGACTGCTCGTGGACAAGTTCGGGATACTAGGGTACCCCTACTCTAGTACACCGACATCATATTAGGATTATTTAAGCAAATTACCATGCTATTTAAGACTCTCAAAATAATCTAAGTGAAGCATGAGAGATCAATAGTTTCTATAAAACAAATCCACCACCATGCTCTAAAGGATATAAGTGAAGTACTAGAGCAAAACTATATAACTCAAAAGATATAAGTGAAGCACATAGAGTATTCTAATAATTTCCGAATCATGTGTGTCTCTCTCAAAAGGTGTGTACAACAAGGATGATTGTGGTAAACTAACAAATATAGACTCAAATCATACAAGACGCTCCAAGCAAAACACATATCATGTGGTGAATAAAAATATAGCTCCAAGTAAAGTTACCGATGGAAGTAGACAAAAGAGGGGATGCCTGATACGTCTCCAACGTATCTATAATTTTTGATTGCTCCATGCTATATTATCTACTGTTTTGGACATTATTGGGCTTTATTATCCACTTTTATATTATTTTTGGGACTAACCTATTAACCGGAGGCCCAGCCCAGAATTGCTGTTTTTTGCCTGTTTTAGGGTTTCGAAGAAAAGGAATATCAAACGGAGTCCAAATGGAATGAAACCTTCGGAAACGTGATTTTCTCATCAGATAAGATCTAGGAGACTTGGACCCTCCGTCGAGAAAGCCACAAGGTGGTCACGAGGTTGGAGGGCGCCCACCTAGGGCGCGCCCCCTGCCTCGTGGGCCCCTCGAAGCTCCACCGACGTACTTCTTCCTCCTATATATATCCACGTACCCCCAAATGATCAGATATGGAGCCAAAAACCTAATTCCACCACCGCAACTTTTTGTATCCACGAGATCCCATCTTGGGGCCTGTTCCGGAGCTCCAACGGAGGGGGCATCGATCACGGAGGGCTTCCACATCATCATCCAAGCCCCTCCGATGAAGTGTGAGTAGTTTACTTCAGACCTACGGGTCCATAGTTAGTAGCTAGATGTCTTCTTCTCTCTTTTTGGATCTCCATACAATGTTCTCCCCCTCTCTCGTGGAGATCTATTCGATGTAACCTTCTTTTTGCGGTGTGTTTGTTGAGACCGATGAATTGTGGGTTTATGATCAAGTCTATCTATGAATAATATTTGAATCTTCTCTGAATTCTTTTATGTATGATTGGTTATCTTTGCAAGTCTCTTCGAATTATCAGTTTGGTTTGGCCTACTAGATTGGTTGTTCTTGCCATGGGAGAAGTGCTTAGCTTTGGGTTCGATCTTGCGGTGTCCTTTCCCAGTGACAGAAGGGGCAGCAAGGCACGTATTGTATCGTTGCCATCGAGGATAACAAGATGTTTTTTTTTATCATATTGCATGAAACTATCCCTCTACATCATGTCATCTTGCTTAAGGCGTTACTCTGTTTTTAACTTAATACTCTAGATGCATGCTGGATAGCGGTCGATGAGTGGAGTAATAGTAGTAGATGCAGAATCGTTTCGTTCTACTTGTCTCGGACGTGATGCCTATATACATGATGATACCTAGATATTCTCATAACTATGCTCAATTCTGTCAATTGCTCAACAGTAATTTGTTCACCCACCGTAGAATACTAATGCTCTTGAGAGAAGCCACTAGTTAAACCTATGGCCCCCGGGTCTCTTTCTCATCATATCAATCTCCATCACTTTATTATTGCTTTGCTTTTACTTTTTACTTTGCATCTCTATATCAAAAATACCAAAAAAAATATTATTTATTAAAAATACTATTTATTATCTCTATCAGATCTCACTTTTGTAAGTGACCGTGAAGGGATTGACAACCCGTAAGCGCATTGGTTGCGTTGAGCTATTGTTTTTGTGTAGGTACAAAGGACTCGAGCGTAGCCTCCTACTGGATTGATACCTTGGTTCTCAAAAACTGAGGGAAATACTTACGCTACTTTGCTGCATCATCCCTTCCTCTTCGGGGAAATCCAACGTAGTGCTCAAGAGGTAGCAAGAAGAATTTCTGGCGCCGTTGCCAGGGAGTCTGCGCAAAAGTCAACATACCAAGTGCCCATCACAATCCCTATCTCCCGCATTACATTATTTGCCATTTGCCTCTCGTTTTCCTCTCCCCCCAATTCACCCTTGCTGTTTTATTCACCCTCTCTCTCTATCCTCCCTCTTTTTCTCTATTTGACTCTTTTGCTTGTGTGTTAGTGTGCTTGTTTGTCGCGATGGCTCTTCCTAGATTCGTTGATCTTCACCTTAAAAGGTTATAGGAGATCGAAAACAACGTCAGGAAGTTTATGGTTTTGCAGTTTTTTTGCGACTGTATGGTTTTGCAGTTTGAGCATAATAATTTTTTAGAAATGAGCTTAAGGAACAAAAAGGTTTTATGAGTTAGATGAATAAAGAGCTCGATGATATGTCTAAAGAATTTGATGGTATAAGATCCCAAATTGCTCGTCTTGAAAAATTAACTGCTGAAATTTTAGATATGCAAGCTACCTTAGTTAATAAGATGGCCGCTAAACCGGATTCCTATGAAAATAATGATGAAGATCTAAAAGTTATAGATGTGTCCCCTATTAAATCTTTGTTTTGCAATATGAATCTTGATAATGATGGGACTGAATATGATCCACCTTTGCCTAGAAGGCGTTCTAAGAATTCGGAATTTGTTGATCTTGATGCTAAATTTGATAAACGTGGGATTGAAGAAATTAAAACCCTAGATGTTGCTAAAACCACTATTATGGATTTCAAGGAATTTAACTATGAAAATTGCTCTTTGATTGATTGTATTTCCTTGTTGCAATCCGTGCTAAATTCCCCTCACGCTTATAGTCAAAATAAAGCGTTTACTAAACATATCGTTGATGCCTTGATGCAATCTTATGAAGAAAAACTTGAATTGGAAGTTTCTATCCCTAGAAAACTTTATGATGAGTGGTAACCAACTATTAAAATTAAAATTAAAGGTCATGAGTTTTATGCTTTGTGTGATTTGGGTGCTAGTGTCTCTACTATTCCCAAAACTTTGTGTGATTTGCTAGATTTCCATGATTTTGATGATTGCTCTCTAAACTTGCATCTTGCGGATTCCACTATTAAGAAACCTATGGGAAGAATTAATGATGTTCTTATTGTTGCAAATAGGAATTATGTTCCCGTAGATTTTATCGTTCTTGATATAGATTGCAATCCTTCTTGCCCTATTATTCTTGGTAGACATTTCCTTAGAACGGTTGGTGCAATTATTGATATGAAGGAAGGGAATATTAGATTCTAATTTCCATTAAAAAAGGGCACGGAACACTTCCCTAGAAAGTAAATAAAATTACCATATGAATCTATCATGAGAGCCACTTATGGATTGCCTACCAAAGATGGCAATACCTAGATATATTCTTGCTTGTTATGCCTAGCTAGGGGCGTTAAACAATAGCGCTTGTTGGGAGGCAACCCAATTTTATTTTTATTCCTTGATTTTTGCTCCTGTTTAGTAATAAATAAATTATTTAGACTCTGTTTTGGTTGTGTTTTTTGTTTTAATTAGTGTTTGTGCCAAGTAGAACCGTTGGGAAGACTTGGGGAAAGTCTAGTTGAACTTGCTGTAATAAACAGAAACTTTAGCGCTCACGAGAACTGCTGTCATTTTTATTTGGAGAGTGATATTTAGTTAATTATTTTTTCAGATGATTAATAGATAAATTACTCACGTCCAGAAATTTATTTTAGAATTTTTGGGGTTCCAGATCTTGCGCTAGCTACAGATTACTATAGACTGTTCTGTTTTTGACAGATTCTGTTTTTCGTGTGTTGTTTGCTTATTTTGATGAATCTATGGCTAGTAAAATAGTTTATAATCCATATAGAAGTTGGAATACAGTAGGTTTAACACCAATATAAATAAAGAATGAGTTCATTACAGTACCTTGAAGTGGTATTTTGTTTTCTTTCGCTAACGGAGCTCATGAGATTTTCTATTTTAAGTTTTGTGTTGTGAAGTTTTCAAGTTTTGGGTAAAGATTTGATGGATTATGGAACAAGGAGTGGCAAGATCCTAAGCTTGGGGATGCCCATGGCACCCCCAAGATAATCTAAGGACACCTAAAAGCCAAAGCTTGGGGATGCCCCGGAAGGCATCCCCTCTTTCGTCTACTTCTATCGGTAACTTTACTTGGAGCTATATTTTTATTCACCACATGATATGTGTTTTGCTTGGAGCGTCTTTTATGATTTGAGTCTTTGCTTTTTAGTTTACCACAATCATCCTTGCTGTACACACCTTTTGAGAGAGTCATACATAATTTAGAATTTGATAGAATACTCTATGTGCTTCACTTATATCTTTTGAGTTATATAATTTTGCTCTAGTGCTTCACTTATATCTTTTAGAGCACGGTGGTGGATTTGTTTTATAGAAACCATTGATCTCTGATACTTCACTTAGATTATTTTGAGAGTATTAATAGCATGGTAATTTGCTTAATAATAATATGCTTGGTATTCAAGATTTGCAAAACTTTCTTTTGAGTGCGTTGAATACTAAGAAAAAATTGATGCTTGATAATTGTTTTGAGATACGAGGATGGTGATATTAGAGTCATGCTAGTTGAGTAGTTGTGAATTTGAGAAATGCTTGTGTTAAAGTTTGTGATTCCCGTAGCATGCACGTATGGTGAACCGTTATTTGATTAAGTCGGAGCATGATTTATTTATTGATTTTCTTCCTTATGAGTGGCGGTCGGGGACGAGCGATGGTCTTTTCCTACCAATCTATCCCCCTAGGAGCATGCGCGTAATACTTTGCTTTGATAACTTCTAGATTTTTGCAATAAGTATATGAGTTCTTTATGACTAATGTTGAGTCCATGGATTATACACACTTTCCTTCCTTCCACCATTGCTAGCCTCTCTAACACCGCAGACTTTTCGCCGGTATCATACACCCACCAAATACCTTCCTCAAAACAGCCACCATACCTACCTATCATG
This sequence comes from Triticum dicoccoides, assembly GCF_002162155.2. Taxonomy (NCBI): domain Eukaryota; kingdom Viridiplantae; phylum Streptophyta; class Magnoliopsida; order Poales; family Poaceae; genus Triticum; species Triticum dicoccoides. The sequence continues at coordinate 582,813,843 of NC_041392.1, read as the reverse complement.
GCATTTCCATAGCCATTCCGAGATATATTGCCATGCAACTTTCCACCGTTCCGTTCATTATGACACGCTCCATCATTGTCATATTGCTAGCATGATCATGTAGTTGACATTGTATTTGTGGCAAAGCCACCGTTCATAATTCTTTCGTACATGTCACTCTTGATTCATTGCATATCCCGGTACACCGCCGGAGGCATTCATATAGAGTCATATTTTGTTCTAAGTATTGAGTTGTAATTGTTGAGTTGTGAGAAAAATAGAAGTGTGATGATCATCATTTTTAGAGCATTGTACCAAGTGAGGAAAGGATGATGGAGACTATGATTCCCCCACAAGTCAGGATGAGACTCCGGACGAAAAAAAGAGGCCATAAAAAGGAGAAAGGCCCAAATAAAAAAATGAGAGAAAAAGAGAGAAGGGACAATGTTACTATCCTTTTACCACACTTGTGCTTCAAAGTAGCACCATGATCTTCATGATAGAGAGTCACTCATTCTGTCACTTTCTTATACTAGTGGGAATTTTTCATTATAGAACTTGGCTTGTATATTCCAATGATGGGCTTCCTCAAAATGCCCTAGGTCTTTGTGAGCAAGCGAGTTGGATGCACACCCACTTAGTTTCTTTTGTTGAGCTTTGATATACTTATAGCTCTAGTGCATCCATTGCATGGCAATCCCTACTCACTCACATTGATACCTATTGATGGGCATATCCATAGCCCGTTGATACGCCTAGTTGATGTGAGACTATCTTCTCCCTTTTTGTCTTCTCCACAACCACCATTCCATTCCACATATAGTGCTATATCCATGGCTCACGCTCATGTATTGCGTGAAGATCAAAAAAGTTTTGAAAATGTCAAAAGTATGGAACAATTGCTTGGCTTGTCATTGGGGTTGTGCATGATTGAAATACTTTGTGTGATGAAGATATAGCATAGCCAGACTATATGATTTTGTAGGGATAGCTTTCTTTGGCCATGTTATTTTGAGAAGGCATAATTGCTTTGTTAGTATGCTTGAAGTATTATTATTTTTATGTCAACATGAACTTTTGTCTTGAATCTTTTGAATCTGAATATTCATACCACAATTAAGAAGATTTACAATGAAATTATGCCAAGTAGCACTCCGCATCAAAAATTCTGTTTTTATCATTTACCTACTCGAGGACGAGCAGGAATTAAGCTTGGGGATGCTTGATATGTCTCCAACGTATCTATAATTTTTGATTGCTCCATGCTATATTATCTACTGTTTTGGACATTATTGGGATTTATTATCCACTTTTATATTATTTTTGGGACTAACCTATTAACCGGAGGCCCAGCCCAGAATTGCTGTTTTTTTGCCTGTTTTAGGGTTTCGAAGAAAAGGAATATCAAACGGAGTCCAAACGGAATGAAACCTTCGGAAACGTGATTTTCTCATCAGATAAGATCCATGAGACTTGGACCCTCAGTCAAGAAAGCCACGAGGTGGTCACGAGGGTGGAGGGCGCGCCCCCTGCCTCGTGGGCCCCTTGAAGCTCCACCGACGTACTTCTTCCTCCTATATATATCCACGTACCCCAAACGATCAGATACGGAGCCGAAAACCTAATTCCACTGCCGCAACTTTCTGTATCCACGAGATCCCATCTTGGGGCCTGTTCCGAAGCTCCGCCGGAGGGGGCATCGATCACGGAGGGCTTCCACATCATCATCCAAGCCCCTCCGATGAAGTGTGAGTAGTTTACTTCAGACCTACGGGTCCATATTTAGTAGCTAGATGGCTTCTTCTCTCTTTTTGGATCTCAATACAATGTTCTCCCCCTCTCTCGTGGAGATCTATTCGATGTAACCTTCTTTTTGCGGTGTGTTTGTTGAGACTGATGAATTGTGGGTTTATGATCAAGTCTATCTATGAATAATATTTGAATCTTCTCTGAATTTTTTTATGTATGATTGGTTATCATTGCAAGTCTCTTCGAATTATCAGTTTGGTTTGGCCTACTAGATTGGTTGTTCTTGCCATGGGAGAAGTGCTTAGCTTTGGGTTCGATCTTGTGGTGTCCTTTCCCAGTGACAGAAGGGGCAGCAAGACACGTATTGTATCTTTGCCATCGAGGATAACAAGATGGTTTTTTTATCATATTGCATGAAACTATCCCTCTACATCATGTCATCTTGCTTAAGGCATTACTCTGTTTTTAACTTAATACTCTAGATGCATGCTGGATAGCGGTCGATGAGTGGAGTACTAGTAGTAGATGCAGAATCGTTTCGGTCTACTTGTCTTGGACGTGATGCCTATATACATGATCATACCTAGATATTCTCATAACTATGCTCAATTCTGTCAATTGCTCAACAGTAATTTGTTCACCCACCGTAGAATACTTATGCTCTTGAGAGAAGCCACTAGTAAAACCTATGGCCCCCGGGTCTCTTTCTCATCATATCAATCTCCATCACTTTATTATTGCTTTGCTTTTACTTTGCTTTTACTTTTTACTTTGCATCTCTATACCAAAAATGCCAAAAAAATTATTATTTATTATCTCTATCAGATCTCACTTTCGTAAGTGACCGTGAAGGGATTGAAAACCCCTAAGTGCGTTGGTTGCGTTGAGCTATTGTTTTTGTGTAGGTATGAGGGACTCGAGCGTAGCCTCCTACTGGATTGATACCTTGGTTCTCAAAAACTGAGGGAAATACTTACGCTACTTTGCTGCATCATCCCTTCCTCTTCGGGGAAATCCAACGCAGTGCTCAAGAGGTAGCAATGCCTTCCGGGGCATCCCCAAGATTTGGCTTTTAGGTGTCCTTAGATTATCTTGGGGGTGCCATGGGCATCCCCAAGCTTAGGATCTTTCCACTCCTTGTTCCATAATCCATCAAATCCTTACCCAAAACATGAAAACTTCACAACACAAAACTTAAAGTAGAAAATCTCGTGAGCTCCGTTAGCGAAAAAAACAAAAGACCACTTGAAGGTACTGTAATGAACTCATTATTTATTTATATTGGTGTTAAACCTACTGTATTCCAACTTCTCTATGGTTTGTAAACTATTTTACTAGCCATAGATTCATCAAAATAAGCAAACAACACACGAAAAACAGAATCTGTCAAAAACAGAACAATCTGTAGTAATGTGTAGCTAGCGCAAGATCTGGAACCCCAAAAATTCTAAAATAAATTGCTGGACATGAGGAATTTATCTATTAATCATCTTAAAAAAGAATTAACTAAATATCACTTTCCAAAAAAATGGCAGCAGTTCTCATGAGTGCTAAAGTTTCCGTTTTTTACAGCAAGATTAACAAGACTTTCCCCAAGTCTTCCCAACGGTTCTACTTGGCACAAACACTAATTAAACACAAAAAACACAACTAAAACAGAGGCTAGATAAATTATTTATTACTAAACAGGATCAAAAAGCAGGGAATAAAAATAAAATTCGGTTGCCTCCCAACAAGCGCTATCGTTTAACGCCCCTAGCTAGGCATGAAAAGCAAGGATAGATCTAGGTATTGCCATCTTTGGTAGGCAATTCTTTAATGAGACATCTATCACCTTTAGGAGTTTCTTTCCTTTTATCAATAATCAAACTTCTAGGTACAAGATTAAAAAAATCATTAGTAGCAAATGGTTCCTTAATGATAGCAAAAAGATTAGGATGAATACTTATAGATTTGAGATCCGCAATTTCTTTGTTAGAGGATTCACCTTTATTTTTAGGAACATACATAAGCTTGGCAATTTTAGTTGGAGGACTTGGAGTATTCTTTACGGAAGAAAAAGTGGTTCCCAAGTTGGTAATGATACCCTCAAATTTATCGATTCTAGTGGAATCATGATATATTCTTTCATTAACTATAGGTTCCTTCTCTTTAATATTTTTCAAAGTTACTCCTACTTTAGATCCATATTGGGTAATTTTGTTGTGGATCTTTTTATCGAAATTTTCAATTAACTCAATGGCAGCAACTTTATTTTCAATAATTTCAAGTTTTTGCATTACATGCTCCAAAGGCAGTAACGCTTTAAGCAAGATGACATGATTTAGAGGGATAAACTCATGCAATATGATATAAACCCCATCTTGTTATCCTCGATGGCAACAATACAATACGTGCCTTGCTGCCCCTACTGTCACTGGGAAAGGACACCGCAAGATTGAACCCAAAGCTAAGAACTTCTCCCATTGCAAGAAAGATCAATCTAGTAGGCCAAACCAAACTGATAATTCGGAGAGACTTGCAAAGATAACCAATCATACATAAAAGAATTCAGAGAAGATTCAAATATTGTTCATAGATAAACTTGATCATAAACCCACAATTCATCGATCTCAACAAACACACCGCAAAAGAAGATTACATCGAATAGATCTCCACAAGAGAGGGGGAGAACTTTGTATTGAGATCCAAAAAGAGAGAAGAAGCCATCTAGCAAATAACTATGGACCTGTAGTTCTGAAGTAAACTACCCACACTTCACTGGATGGGCTATGGTGTTGATGTAGAAGCCCTCCATGATCGATGCCCCCTCCGGCGGAGCTCCGGAAAAGGCCCCAAGATGGATCTCGTGGATACAGAAAGTTACGGCGGTGGAATTAGGGTTTTGGCTCCATATCTGGTAGTTTGGGGGTATGTAGGTATATATAGGAGGATGGAGTACGTCGGTGGAGCAACGTGGGCCCCACGAGGGTGGATGGC
>NC_041392.1:582788621-582808994 GCF_002162155.2 Triticum dicoccoides | reverse complement strand
GGGGGTAGGCGCGCCCCCTACCTCGTGCCTTCCTGGTTGATGTCTTGACGTATGGTCCAAGTCCTCTGGATCACATTTGTTGCAAAAATCACGTTCCCGAAGGTTTCATTCCGTTTGGACTCCGTTTGATATTCTTTTTCTGCGAAACTCTGAAATAGGCAAAAAACAACAATTCTAGGCTGGGCCTCCGGTTAATAGGTTAGTCCCAAAAATAATATAAAAGTGTATATTAAAGCCCAATAATGTCCAAAACAAGATATAATATAGCATGGAACAATAAAAAATTATGGATACATTGGAGACGTATCAGGTGCTAAGCCACCGTATGACACACGCGACCACCACGACACGACCCTGGTCTGCCTAGTGCGCCTACATTTGAGAGGAGATTTGAGAATGCAAACGAATCTTCTTTCATTTGCAAATTAATCTGTATGTATTACCATGCCCGTGTTTTCCTTGCAAATAATTAGTTATTCCAAACGAGATACTATAAATTAATTAATGAGGAGTTATTTAAAAAAACGAAATGGTATCCATGGTATCCACACTAACGTGGATTAGAGTGTGTGTCACATAATTACTTATTTGAATTAGAGTGTGTGTCACATAGCGATCTCCAATTCTAACGTGGATTTCGCATTTCACTGTATCCATGCTACTTTTTCAATACAAATTCATATGTATATGATGAACACCATGGTAGTGAGAAAACTTTTGGATGGATTCAAACATATGACCTACAAAATAGCACAACAAATCGAGTCAATGTCAACTTTCCGAAACCTAGTATGGCACGAATTCGAAATAATTACCCATATGCATGGTCCTCAGTTCAAATCTTACAATGTACACTGAATTGAGACATCGATATTAAGTCTCGTACTATCTACATTCAAATGTTGTTTTTAGCCCCCCTCCCCCCGCACACACGCTACATACTTCCTGTATCGGTCAATCTTCCTCTCCGAACCACCTTAGGAAGCTATCGGTTTCCAACACACATTCATTCTTTCTCTCCATGTTTCGATCTCTAACTCTCTCAACTACACAACCCCCCTTTTCCACTCTGTTACCAAATGTATTTACCTCACACACCCGCCATTGCACCCCATGCCGAGCTCTCTCCCCCTCTCCCTCTCACCCTCTCGCGCTAAATACATGCACTGCCTATCTAGCCCCCCAACCTCTCGTGCGCATGCACGCACGTTGTCTATCTAGGTCACTCCCTCGAGACTGTCTCACTCTTTCTTCCGCACAATGGGCCACACTCGCTCAATCTCGCTCTCTTTATCTGAGTCTTGTTTAACCTAGTTTTCTTTCACACACAAATGATATATCTCCCTGTTCGGGCCTTGATCGACACACTCTATACTCTCTCACGCAGATTATCTATATAGGTCAGTCCATCCAAATCGCCCCCACTCTTTCGACCTCATGGCGGGCCACGCTCGCTCAATCTCTCTCTCTCTCTCTCTCTCTCTCTCTCTCTCTCTCTCTTTGTATGTCTCGATTGACCTCGCTCTTTCTCGGAAAAAAACGATATATCACCATGTTTGAGCCCAATTTGACCTATTCACATTGTATACTCTCTCACGCACATTGTCTATCTAGGTCACTCTCTCCAACCTGTCTCACTCTTTTGATCGCACGACGACCCTATGTGATCGATTGACCTTGCTTCCTCCCACGCACAAAATATATCTGCACGTCTGTGACTGGATCGTCTCTCAAGCTCTATCTTACAGCCCTCACCCTTGCCTGATGAAGCTATGTACCTAGGGTAGGGTCATGGATCTAATCAAGATACCCTCCCCAAGGACATCTCTTAAAGAACCAGAAGCAGTCGAAGAAAAATCATCGTCCACTCGACCATAAAGCCATGTTCCACTCGACAGTCTTGAAGACACTCGACCATACAAACAACCACTCGACTACGAGAAGACTAAGAGCCACTCACTCTGCGACGGTCGGGATTTAAGTCATAGCTTTAATGGTCATTTATGTACTTTATTACAGGCGTTACCAGTAAAGTCTCTACCTTTATGTACCTTAAAACCTTTGTAACTGAGGGTGGGAGGGGTCTGGCGAACTCTATATAAGACAGCCCCCTCCTCAGGGACAAGGGTTCGCACCCCCTATAACTCACACGCATATAATCCAGTCGACCGCCTCCGGGCTCCGAGACGTAGGGCTGTTACTTCTTCCGAGAAGGGCCTGAACTCGTAAAACTCACGTGTACAACTTCTCCATAGCTAGGATCTTGCCTCTACATTCCTACCCCCATTCTACTGTCAGATCTAGAACCACGACAGTTGGCGCCCACCATGCGGCAGGTGTCTTAGCGACTTGTTGGAGAGGTTGCATTTTTTCCGATCCCCTTCATCATGGTTTCAGGCGGAGGTTTGGCTGAGGGCCGCGAGACCCGTCTTGGCGCGCTCGTGTTTGTCGCCGACGACTCCGCTTGGCTTCAGGAGGCTCCACTCGATGTCGACGCACTCCCCGCCCGCGGAGCAACACACTTTCGTGCGTGCGTCCGCGGCGTCCTCCTGCGGCAGCCGTCGACCCAGTATCAGTCAGCTCCTATAGCTTTTCCCCTCCCCGCGGCCCGCCAGAGCAAACATTTCGATTGATCGAGGCTTCAGCTGTGGGTGAAGCATGCGGTGGCTCACCAGTCGGCCACCCCTCAAGTCGCGGCAATCGAGCCCGACGAAACCCTCTATGGCATGTTCGATCTGTCGACTGGCTCCGTAGAGACTGCATCAGCAGCGACCCAGCGGCGGAAGTTTTGATGGTCAATGGACCACGCAGTCCTCTTGGCTTCACCCGTGAAGACGAAGGCGGTGGGGACGGCGATCCGTCACGTGTTCATGAAGAGTACCGCCCCGAACCCCTCTCTTCGCAGCGGAGAGAAGAACTTCGTCGCCGGAACATGGGTGCATTCCACACTCCTATCGTTGGAGAAACCCCTGAGGCCCTAGCCTTGGAGGAGGCGCGCCTGGCCAACTTGGCTGAGCGCACTCGACTGGAGAACCTCTAGCGCGCACTCGACGAGCATGCTCGACAGCATGCTCCCGAATCCAGTCGATGTCAACTCTTTCCGCCTCCGATTCAGGTATACTGAACTCCGATCCAGAATCTCGCAGCTGCAGCCCGGATAGCGGAGTCGATCCAACCTTCCCAGTCAGAAGCTGGTCGAGGTCTGGTGCAGATCTGAGCTTTGCTCCATGCGGCAGGAGAGCATAATACAATAGTATCTCAGTCGTGGAATAGGATCCATAGCAGGTCCATGGTTGCAGACATAGTTCAGTCGGCTCACAACCCAAGATCGCCCCCGAGGCGTGAGGGACATGGAGATCGACGAGATCAGTACAGAAACCGTGAGCAGTATGATCACCGAGTCGATCGCGATGATCATTGTCGAGTGCCCACACCTCCCCCAAGGAGTGGGTCGTACATGCCTCGGCAACATGATGACAGGTGCCCTCACAGTATTGGACGAGGGATTCCAGTCGATGCCAGAGAGCCGGGCTTTGATGCGAGATCTATTCTCGTTCAGGGCTTGGTCGACAGAAACAGGGCTCACCGAGAAGGTCATGACAGAGATCTACCAACCAGCAGCAGGGTGCATGTCTCAGGTCCAGAGTGCTTCAGCAGAGCATCAGGGCTGCAGTGATTCCCCCCAACTTTAGGTTGGCGACTAGAGTCAGTAAGTTCACTGGTGAGTCCAAGCCGAACACTTGGCTTGAAGACTACCGAGTGGCTGTCCAGATTGGTGGCGGCAATGATGAAGTGGCCATGAAACACCTTCCACTGATGTTGGAGGGCTCGGCTAGAGCGTGGTTGAATCAGTTAGCACATAGTAGTATTTATACTTGGGAAGATCTTGCCCGAGTATTTGTCAGAACATTCGAAGGTACTTGCAAACGGCCAGCAGGGTTGACCGAATTACAGTGTTGTGTTCAGAAACCGAATGAGACTTTGAGGGATTATATCCAGAGATGGATCACATTGCACCACACGGTGGAGAATGTGTCTGATCATCAGGCAATTTGTGCCTTTAAAGAAGGCGTCAAGTATCAGGAGTTGAATCTGAAATTCGGTCGGACAGGAGATATGACTCTGACTCGGATGATGGAAATTGCCACCAAGTATGCCAACGGTGAAGAAGAAGACCGACTCCAGAGTGGAAAGCACAAAACAGTCGCCCATGAAACTGGAGGAGGAAACTCCAGTCGGAAGCAGAAGCGCAAAGTCGAGCCAGCCGCTCCTAGTGAAGCCTTAGCTGTGACTCAAGGAAAGTTCAAGGGGAAGCCCAAGGGACCGTGGAACCCCAAGAAAGTAAAAAATCAAGATGGAAATGATGTGCTGGATTTGCCATGCCACATCCACACCAAAAAAGATGAAGAGGGTAACTTCATTTACCCGAAGCATACCACTCGGCAGTATCGACTCCTAATCCAACAATTCCGAGAGAAACAACCCAAGGAAAAGGAGAAAGAAGCAGACAAGGTTGAGGATGAGGAAGAGGATGACGATGGTTATCCCCATGTGAATTCCACTCTGATGATTTTCGCTGACGTTGAGAGTAAAAGTTGATTGAAAGTCATCAATAGAGAAGTGAACATGGTCGCTCCGGTGACACCCAGTTATTTGAAGTGGTCCCAGACTGCCATTACGTTCGACCAGTCCGATCACCCAGCGCACATAGCCACCCCTGGGAGGCAAGCGTTGGTGGTCGACCCAGTAATCGAAGGCACCCGACTGACTAAGGTTCTGATGGATGGTGGCAGTGGCCTGAATATACTGTATGCAGAGACGCTGAAAGGAATGGGCATTCCGATGTCCAGACTTAGTGAAAGTAATATGAGTTTCCACGGGGTCATTCCTGGCAACAAGGCTGCATGATTCGGCCAGATTGCTCTCGACATGGTTTTCGGTGATTCCAAGAATTATCGCAAAGAAAAGTTGATATTTGAAGTTGTGAATTTCCAGAGTGCCTATCATGCTATTCTGGGCAGGCCAACTTATGCACGTTTTATGGCTCGACCATGTTACGTGTACCTCAAATTGAAGATGCCTGGTCCCAAAGGGGTGATCACTATCACTGGTAGTCGGAAGAAGGCGGAAGAGTGCTTCCAGCAGGGCTCAAAGATCGCCGACGCACAGATGGCTGTAGTAGAATTGCAGGAATATCAGAAAAATGCAGATCCGAGTGATTTGTTGCGAGCCAAGAAGCCCGCCACGGATTCAGCATTCCAGTCATCTGGCGAAATAAAGTCGATTCACATTCACCTGACGGACCCCAATGCTGCTCCGACCCACATTTGAACAACACTCAACTCCAAATAGGAAGAAGCGCTCACCCAGTTCCTCCATGAGAACTGTGACATCTTTGCATGGAAACCTTCGGACATGCCAGGTGTTCCCAGGGGACTGGCTGAGCATCGTTTGTGAGTCGACCCAAAAGTGAAACCAGTCAAAGAACATCTTCGACGGTCCGCCGTATAGAAGAGGAAGGCAATCGGTGAAGAGGTGGCTCGGCTTTTGGCAGCTGAGTTTATCCGTGAGATTTACCACTCCGAGTGGTTAGCTAATGTTGTCATGGTCCCAAAGAAGGACGATTCACTTCGCATGTGCATCGACTTCAAACATATCAATCGGGCCTGCCCGAAAGATCACTTTCCTCTCCCTCGCATCGACCAGATAGTCGACTTGACTGTGGGGTGCGAGCGTTTGTCCTTTTTGGATGCCTACTCCGGGTACCACCTGATCCATCTGTACAGACCCGACGAAATAAAAACAGCTTTCATCACCCCATTTGGGTGCTTCTGTTATGTCACTATGCCATTCGGTTTGAAGAATGCTGGATCAGTCGGAATGTGGAATGTGGAAGCATACATGGATGATATTGTGGTCAAGTCACGTAAAGGTTCAGAAGTGCCTGCTCACTCAGATCAGTCAAAATGTGGAAGCATACATGGATGATATTGTGGTCAAGTCAAGTAAAGGTTTCGACCTACTGACTCACCTTGCTGAAACCTTTGCCAACCTCAGAAGGTATGATATCAAGCTTAATCCATCAAAATGCACGTTTGGAGTTCCAGGCGGAAAATTAGTCGATTTTCTCGTTTCCGAACGAGGAATCGACGCTAACCCAGAGAAAGTGGGTGCTATACTCCGGATGAAATGCCCTGTGCATGTGCATGATGTCCAGAAGCTTACTGGTTGTTTGGCCGCCCTAAGTCGATTCATTTCTCGCCTCGGTGAAAAGGCACTGCCTCTTTACCGACTGATGAAGAAATCAGATAAGTTCGAGTGGGCTCCTGAAGCTGATGCAACATTTGCAGAGCTAAAAAGCCCTACTTTCCACCCAGCCGGTGCTTGCTGCCCCAATCAGCAAAGTGCCTTTACTGCTTTACATAGCAGCCACTGGACAAGTCGTCAGTATAGTACTTACGGTCGAGCGGGAAGAAGAGGGAAAAGCTTATAAAGTTCAGCGCTCGGTTTATTATATTTCTGAAGTTCCGACTCCGTCAAAGCAGAGATATCCACACTATCAGAAGCTTGTTTATGGGATTTACATGACCACGAAGAAGGTTGCACACTATTTCTTTGATCACTCTATTACAGTCATCAGCGACGCTCCATTGTCGGAGATTCTGCACAACAGAGATGCAACAGGTCGAGTGGCAAAATGGGCAATTGAACTCCCTCCTCTAGATATAAAGTTTGAGGCAGAGAAAGCAATCAAGTCCCAAGCAGTGGTAGATTTCCTCGCTGAGTGGATCGAATAACAACTGCCGACTCAAGTTCACTCTGAGCACTGGACCATGTTCTTTGATGGATCCAAAATGCTGAATGATTCTGGTGCTGGGGTGGTACTGGTTTCCCCCCAAGGAGACAAGCTCAGATACGTCCTCCAAATTCACTTCGATTCCTCCAATAACGAAGCAGAATATGAAGCACTCCTATATGGGTTACGTATGGCCATTTCACTCGGCGTCCGTCGCCTCATGGTTTACGGCGACTCAGATTTGGTGGTCAATCAAGTGATGAAAGAATGGGATGTTAGAAGCTCAGCTATGACTGGTTACTGCAATGCGGTGAGGAAGTTGGAAAAGAAGTTTGAGGGGTTAGAACTCCATCACATACCCCGTCTGAAAAATCAAGCAGCCGATGACTTGGCAAAGATAGGTTCCAAGATAGAAGCCATTCCCAGCAATGTGTTTTTGGAACATATTCACACACCGGCAGTTCAGGAAGATCCTTTTACTGAAGAGACCCCGCAGCCTAAGAGCGCCACAGATCCGACTGAAGTCGAGGTCCCAGCCGTGGTCGATCTAATCATGGAGGTGCTAGTCGTTACACCCGACTGGACAATGCCATACATTGCGTACATCCTTAGGAAGGAACTCCCAGAGGATGAAGAAGAGGCTCGACAGATCGTCCATCGATCCAAGGCCTTTACTCTGATAAGAGGAAAACTGTTCAGGGAAAGCGTGACTGGAGTCGGTCAGAGATGCATAACGCCAGAAGAAGGTCGAATGATCCTCAACGACATCCACTCGGGGACCTATGGTCACCATGCGTCCTCTTGGGCCATCGTGGCTAAAGCATACCAAGCCAGATTCTATTGGCCACGAGCAAATGAAATGGCGAAAGATATAGTCGATAGATGTGAAGGCTGCCAGTTTTACTCGGACATGTCTCACAAGCCAGCGTCAGCCTTGAAGACCATTCCCCTCGTCTGGCCCTTTGCTGTTTGGGGATTGGATATGGTTGGGCCACTGAGAACTGGTAGGAGCGGCTTCACTCATGTGCTCGTGGCAGTCGACAAGTTTACCAAATGGATCAAAGTTAGACCTATCAAGAATCTTGAAGCCAGCACCATTGTCAGTTTTATTAGAGAATTGACATTCAGATATGGAGTTCCACACCGCATCATCACTGACAATGGGTCGAACTTCGATTCTGATGAGTTTAGAGCTTTATGCGCTTCTCAAGGCACACGAGTTGACTATGCTTCAGTCGCTCACCCGCAGTCAAACGGACAAGCAGAAAGAGCGAATGGCCTAATTCTTAAAGGACTGAAACCCCGACTGATGCGTGATCTCAAACACGCAGCAGGCGCTTGGATCGATGAACTTCCATCAGTTCTTTGGGGGTTGAGGACAACTCCCAATCGGTCGACTGGACGAACTCCATTCTTTTTGGTCTATGGAGCCGAAGCTGTTCTGCCAAGTGACCTGCTCCACAACGCACCCCGAGTCGAGCTCTTCTCCGAAGAGGAAGCAGAGCAGGCCCGGCAAGATTCAGTCGACCTCTTAGAGGAGGAAAAGAGATGGCCTTGATCCGGTCGACCATTTATCAGCTAGACTTGCACCGATTCCATGCCAGAAACGTGAGGGGTCGAACCTTTCAAGAGGGAGACCTGGTTCTTCGAGTGGATCAACAGAAACCACACAAGCTTGCCCCGACTTGGGAAGGCCCCTTCACCGTCACCAAAGTTCTCCACAATGGAGCATACCATCTTTACAGCATTGAGCATCAGAAGGACGATCCACGGGCTTTGGAACGTGGAGCTGCTTCGCCCCTTTTATACTTAAGCACTCGTTCAAATAAAATGTAATAAGAAGTACCTTTGTAATTTGTTCGTCAAAGACAAGAGCTTTTCAGTCTTCTCACACGATTGTTGTTGTTTTTATTTACCTCCAAAATCCCCCAGTGGGTGGGCTTAGCCGCGAATCTGTTTCTCCTAAGTTCAAAAGAAAATCCTACCGAGTGATGAGCAAGCCTCTCACTCGGGAGGCTTAGCCGCGAATCCGTTTCTCCTAAGGTCGAAAGAAAATCCTACCGAGTGGCGAGCAAACCTCCCACTCGGGGGCTTATCTGCAGTCCAGTACTCGCCTAAGTTTGTAAAATCCTACCGAGTGGTGAGAAATCCTCCCACTCGGGGGCTTAGCTACAGTCCAGTACTCGCCTAAGTTTGTAAAATCCTACTGAGTGGTGAGCAATCCTCTCACTCGGGGGCTTAGCTGCAGTCCAGTACTCACCTAAGTTTGTAAAATCTTACCGAGTGGTGAGCAACCCTCCCACTTGGGGGCTTAGCTGCAGTCCAGTACTCGCCTAAGTTTGTAAAATCCTACCGAGTGGTGAGCAATCCTCCCACTCGATGGCTTAGCTGCAGTCCAGTACCCGCCTAAGTTTGTAAAATCCTACCGAGTGGTGAGCAATCCTCCCACTCGGGGGCTTAGCTGCAGTCCAGTACTCGCCTAAGTTTGTAAAATCCTACCGAGTAGTGAGCAATCCTCACACTCGGGGGCTTAGCTGCAGTCCAGCACTCGCCTAAGTTTATAAAATCCTTGTCCGCAAGGACGACGAGGTGCAGGTCGACCGCGGCCCTCTTCTCCGAGCTACGCCACAAATACAATGTACGCTCCATCCTTGTCCGCAAGGACGACGAGGCGCAGGTCGACCGCGGCCCTCTTCTCCGAGCTACACCACAAATACAACATACGCTCCATCCTTGTCGGCAAGGACGGCGAAGCGCAGGTTGACTGCAACCTTCTCCTCTCAGTTACGCCACATATACAACGGAGAAGATCCCAAAAGCAATTGCAAGTATACTCAAAAGCAATTCGGATAAATCCTAAAGTTCCAAGCAGCAAATCAAAAGTATTTGAGCATCAAGCCCGAAGGAGTTTAACCATTACAGCAATCACGGCATTCCGAGGCAAATTTAAGACGGATTCAAATCTCATAAGTTTGTTCACTCGACAGGAGGAGGGCTGGCTGGTTCGACGAATTCGTCCAAGTCGATCCCATCCGCGATCCGAGTGGCATCAGCGATGAAAGTCTCCATAAAGGACTTGAAGTCATGCGTTTTGGTGTTGGCGACCTTGATCGCCGCCAGCTTGTCTTCACGGGCTTCCTTGCAGTGGACTCGTAGCAAGGACAGCGCCACGTCAGCACCACATCGGGCGGAGGACTTCTTCCATTCTTGCACTCGATCGGGGATCTCGTCGAGTCGAGCCATCAGAGATTCTAGGTCATTTTGAAGCGTCGCCCTTGTCCAGAGAAATGAGTCGACTCGTGAGACTGCCACCTTTAGACGCGCGAGGTAACTTGTGACGCTGGCGACACGAGACTCCAGTCGGCGCACGTTCATGGCAGTTTCGTCGCAAACTGGAGAAGCGATAGGGTCCAGACCCATCTCGACCCTTCCGGTTTCCTCGTCAAAGTCTTGACAGAACTATGCGGTCAAAAAATTAGTGAGTCGACCGGACAGGATTCGTTTGCAATCATCAACATAGTCTTTAAAAGAAGTACCTTCCAGCATAAGATAGAGCTTCTTGGCAAGAGTTCTCAGATAAGTTTCCGTGTCATTCCTCTTGTGGACCGCAGACTCCAGCTTTTCATTCAGGGCAATTTTATCCTTCTTCAGACGACTCACTTCTTGGTTAGACTCATTGAGACAGGACTTCAGCTTGTTCACCTCCCCTTCCAACGCCCCGACTGACGCCAGCTTCTGGTCGGCAAGGGCAGTCTTATCCTGGGCTTCCTTCTGCGTAGCTGCGAGGTCCGAGTCCTTTTTCTCCAAAGCCAACTTCACTTTCTCTGCAAAAGAAGCAATCGGATCAAACAAGAGATCGAAGAAATGTTTAAAAGACGATCGACGTAAACAATCGACAGGCAGTTACCTTCCATACCAGCAGCTTCATCTTGAGCTTTCTTCAAATTCTGTTGGGCCTGCTCCAAGTCGAGGTTGAGTTGCCTCTGCTTCTCCTCAAGTTCAGCAAACTTGGAAATGAGAGTACAAGATTTCTGCAGGAGGCAAAAGACGTGTCAATCGACAAGATCAAAGGTTATTTACTTTCGAGTGAATAAAACTTAAAGAGTTCACTTAGACCCCAGCCGACTGCACGTAGTCGACTGCGGTCTCGGGGACTACACCCAACGGGTGCACTTGGCGTGCCCCCGCTGATTCAGACCCAACTCGACCGGTCCGCCCGGGTCAAGTAAAAAAAAACTATTCAGACCCCAGTCGACTACCAGCAGTCGACTGCGGTCTCGAGGACTACATCCAGTGGGTGCACTTAGCGTGCCCCCACCGGTTCAGATCTCATTCGACTGGTCCGCCCGGGTCGAGTGGAAGAAAAGAAAGAAAGAAAGAACTCAGACCCCAGTCGATTGCCAGCAGTCGACTGCGGTCTCGGGGACTACACCCAGTGGGTGCACTTAGCGTGCCCCCACCGGTTCAGATCCTACTCGCCCAGACCGAGTGGAAGAGCGCAAATACCAAAGACAACAAAACACCCAGTGGGTGTATAGATTACACCCAGTGGGTGCACTTAGCGTGCCCCCACCGGTTCAGATCCTACTCACCCAGACCAAGTGGAACAGCGCAAGTACCAAAGACAACAAAACACCCAGTGGGTGTATAGATTCGACGCAAACAACAGGAGATTGTATGGAAGAAAATATTTCGGGTAGCATATCCTAATAGAACAAGGTCAGTTGAAAGTCTACTTACCTGGACATTGGCCCGGAGAGTAGCGCTGGCGTCGTAAGCAACCTGGCTATTCTCGTGCACCGTCTTCATCCGCTCCATCATCACGTTAGCCTGACGGATGGCTTCCGCAGCCGCATCTGACTGGTTTTCCGGAACAGGGTAGCTAGTGAAGAAGAGGGCAAACGACCCAGGTGCAGCAGCTTGGAGCTCCAGGGCGGGAGATTGGACGACTAAAGGAAACACCGGTATAGTCAACGGTGCGGGGCGCTCACTCTACAAGGGTACAACGAAAGTTACAGAGGCCTCGCCCGCGTCTTCAGATTGACGGATGGTTGGTGTTGTCGTTGGTCCCTGCTGAGACATCTTACCAGCTGCTACCTTTTTGTTCTTTTTGGGACTAGGAGCCACATCTTCATCATCATCTGGGAGATCGATGACGTTGGGTGGAATTGCAGAGAAGTTCAGTCGACCCCAAGTGAACCGCTAGAATTCAATCGATCAAGTAATCAAGAACAAGATCATAAGAGTTTTTACCTGGGTTGGAGGTAATCGCATCTTCCATCTCCTCGTCTCGGTACTGGTAGGAAGAGGTTCCTGATGTAGCAGCACTACAAATGTCCACACTCAGTCAGTTACGTTCTGTTGCTTGAGTCGATGAAAGGAACAGATTAGATGATTACCCGGAGATGGTGGGGACGGTCACTTTGATTCTGGGCAATGCCTTCGGTAGTTTGGAGGAGGTGGCCTTTGATGCTTTGGGCGCAGGAGGCGGCACAACCTTGAGCTGCTTCGGAGCCTTCTCAATCGGCGCCGGGGAAGACGTCCGGGGGCGCTTCGAAGATTGCCCAGTCGGCGCGGTCGCCAGGACCGGGGTGCTCGCCGGGTCGTGAGCGTGCTTGGATCTCCGCTCTCTGCGAGGAGGCGAGTCGACCTCTCCGTCATCACTCAAGTCGTCCCTCTCCTCGTCCTCCTCTGCATCCGAGTGCCACTCGCCACTCTCGCCCCCGCTCGCTCCTTCCTCGACGTCTTGCTCCTGCACTCCATTGGGCATCGAGTTCATATCAATGAGAGCCTGAAAGGACAACGAGCAAAGGAAGTACAGTCGACCATCAACAAGGTGTCACACTGTGAATCGAGAAGATACTTGGCAAAGCAGAATCATACATGTTCCGGCTGGCGCGAGTGGTCGAATGGAATCACCCTCCTAGACCCTCGAAGATTGTCTTTGTTGCTGGTGATTCCCTTCAGCCACTTCTCCATCGTGTCTTCGCTGACGTCCTCCGGGTGGATCCGAGTGGAGTCCTCGAGTCCCGAGTACATCCACATCGGATGGTCACGGGCCTGAAGCGGTTGGATGCGTCGACTGAGAAAGACCTCCAGCAGGTCCATCCCAGTCACCCCATCGCGGACAAGTTGGACGACCCGCTCGACCAGTGCCTTGACCCGCGCCTTCTCTTTTGGGATCACCCTCAAGGAGGAGGGCTTCTCCACTCGAGCCAGGGAAAAGGGGGGAAGTCCAGTCGACTGACCCGGGGTCGGCTGGTCCTTACAGTAAAACCAAGTCGACTGCCAGCCCTGGACCGAGTCGGGAAGGATCATCGCTGGGAAGGTACTGTTATTCCTCATCTGGATCCCAAGGCCCCCGCACATCTGGATCACGTGCGTCCTCTCATCACTCGGATTGGCCTTCTTGACCGTCTGGGAGCAACAGGTGAATATGTGTTTGAAGAGACCACAGTGCGGTCGACAACCCAAGAAATTCTCACACATTGACACAAAGGCAGCCAGATAAACTATGGTGTTTGGAGTGAAGTGATGGAGTTGAGCCCCGAAGAAGTTCAAAAAGCCATGAAAGAAAGGATGGGGAGGCAAAGAAAACCCGCGGTCGACGTGAGTGGCGAGGAGAACACACTCACCCTCCCGCGGCTGCGGCTCGTTCTCCTTCCCCGGGAGCCGCGCCGATTCGTGGGGGATCAGTCCCCCCTCCACCAGGTCGTCGAGGTCGTCCTGGCTGATCGTCGAGTGGATCCAGTCGCCCTAGATCAAGCCCGGCGGTAGGCCGGATCTTGACGAGGATCAACCCCGGCTGGTCCTCTTGCCCTTCGCCTTCGCGGTCGCCTTCTTTGCGCGCTCCAACACCACCGTCTTCTCTTTTCCCATGGCGGCGGATCGAGTCCGAGCGAGGTTGCGACACCGAGAATGGAAGCGAGCGCGGTGGAGAAGTCTGAGGAAGAAGAAAGAGAATGAGGGCGCACTGTTCAAAAGCCCGGTCCAGTGTCTTTTATAAGGTCATTCCCGAGTGACTGACTTGTAGGCCCAAACGGCCTAAACAAATCCCGCAACAGTCACGCGCGCGATACGTGGCGAAAAAGATGGCGCGGGGATCGAGGCAACCTGCCTAATCCGTCCCGATTACCATGGTCTCGCCCGTCCGGCGCGCTTCCCAAAATTCGAATCCCACAAAATCCGCGGAGAGCAGAGCAACTCGTCAGATGGAAAACATCCTCCACATCGTCATTCGGAACTCCACCATGAAAGTTCACTCGACAAAAACTAAGAATGGACCAAGGCGACTGAAAAAGAAGTTGATGTTATCCCCTCAGTTCATTGATCCAGAGCAAGATATACTCATAGCACGAAGAATGAGTCGGAAGTGTTCTCAACTCCTTCCTCACTCAAACCCCGATCCATTCGGGGGCTAATGATGAAGCTATGTACCTAGGGTAGGGTCATGGATCTGATCAAGATACCCTCCCCAAGGACATCTCTTAAAGAACCAGAAGCAGTCGAAGAAAAATCATCGTCCACTCGACCATAAAGCCATGTTCCACTCGACAGTCTTGAAGACACTCGACCATACGAACAACCACTCGACTACCAGAAGACTAAGAGCCACTCACTCTGCAACGGTCAGGATTTAAGTCATAGCTTTAATGGTCATTTATGTACTTTATTACAGGCGTTACCAGTAATGTCTCTACCTTTATGTACCTTAAAACCTTTGTAACCGAGGGCCGGAGGGGTCTGGCGAACTCTATATAAGCCACCCCCTCCTCAGGGACAAGGGTTCGCACCCCCTGTAACTCAGACGCATATAATCCAGTCGACCGCCTCTGGGCTCCGAGACATAGGGCTGTTACTTCTTCCGAGAAGGGCTTGAACTCATAAAACTCGCGTGTACAACTTCTCCATAGCTAGGATCTTGCCTCTACATTCCTACCCCCATTCTACTGTCAGATCAAGAACCACGACATTGCCAAAAGCTCAATCGGACAATCGGAGCATATATATCTGTTCAATGAATGTCGGACCACGCTCACTTTGTCTCTCTATCTATATGTCTCTCGATTGACCTCGCTTTCTCACGCTGTATCTTCCACACATTGAATCCACCTCTCCGTCCCTCGCAAAGCCGGAGCTATTTACATTGCGAGGGGCACTCCAACCTTGGATTAATTTGTGTAGGCATTTATTTCGGTCGATTTAGAATATATTTTCGTAGCATTCGACCCACAACTACTCCAAACACCGTTGCAACCCCCGCAACTCCCCTAGTTGATTTCACTCTGGCTCGGTCATCGCTCTCTCGCACATCCTTTCTCGCCTTGAACGTCGCACCATGGTATTATTGCAAAAAACTCTATTGTTCTCTTTAATTAAACAAATAAGCTACAAAACTACACACCGATAGTCCACTTGGAATGGAACAAATTTCGACCCACAAATTAAAGTGCTACAGACTACACACCGAGGGGCCCACATGTCATGAAACATATTTGGACCCATATACAAATTAAAAAAATAAAGGACGAGGATCGAACATGCGACCAGGGCCTTCAAGCCGCACGTCAATAGGCAACATACGTAGAACAACAATGTTTGTTGTACCTCCCTTTGTTCACATAATGTTTTTATATTACCACAACCTATTTAATGGATAACATGTAATATTTTTTTTAGTACTATTCGCCTTCACTTACTGGTGGGTTCCATGTGTGCTCTCTCTCTCCTCCCCTTATGCGTTTAGACGCATGGGCAAACACGAAGAACTCGCGGGCGATGTTGCCGTTGACCATATCTGGACGCGTTCACAAGTTATGGCACCAGTTTCACGTACTAGCAGCACTAGTCAGTGTGTACGTGCAATGCACGTTAATTTGGAAGTATATTAAGTGCATGCGTATATTAAGTAGGATATTATTTGCGTGTTATTATGTGATTATCACTATTTTTGGCATGAAATTAACTGCACGCTAAATGTATTAAGCGCTCGACATTGAAGCAGTCTAGGTCGTTGGATGACAAGGAATACATGTGGCTTGAAGACGTTTTATATTTAATTTGATATGGCTCTAGCAAAACACTCAATCGATCAAACCATAGATTTCGTTCAGTCTGATTCCGACTTTAAATTATACGATGATCGATCTAAAATAAACGGAAATGATAAACGTTCCTATTTTAAGCATGCCAATCCGAACGTTTTTCATGGCAAATTTAGATTAAGCGGCGGCGGCAGGGGCGTCTTGTGTTGGGAAGCGGCTCCTCTGCCATGATCTGTGTGTTGTGGGGCCACTGACCAACGGCGACGGCGGCGCCTTGCGCCGTTGTTGGCATACTCCTGGACGTTGGCCTAGCTTCAAGGAAGGCCAAAATGTTCTGGACTTCGGAGCGAGTCAACTGGCGGGAGGAGGCGATTGGCGTTGGTGCAAGGAAGCGGTCGATGGCGGCCATCCATGCCGCTGAGGGGGGCACTGGCACCCGCGTGGGGACAGGCGCTGTCAACGGCGTGGCGGAGACATTCGTGTGCACGGGCACCGGCATGGGCGCGCACGTCAGTGCATGCGCAGGCGCATACGCTGGCAGGTGCACGGGCACCGACACGGGCGTGCGCCTCAGTGCACGCGCAGGCGCATGCGCTGGCAGGTGCACGGGCATGTGAAAGTCGGCGGGACCTCATGGAACCCCGTGGCATCAAGCTCGGCGACAATGTGCAGCTCCCAGCCCATCAATGCCACGGGGATGGGCGCTGGCGCAGTCGGGGCGATGGGAGCTGGAACGGGAGCGGGGACAGGCGCGGCGTCTTCCCGCAAGGCCAGTTCAAGCTCGTCCCAAAGCGCCTTATGTTCTTGAGACTCCGGCTGGGTGTCTTCCTCAAGAAACTAGAAGACTAAGGGCATGCCATCGTGATGCGGCATTGGCGTACATTTAGGTCAGGCTGGTTGGAGGTAGACGATAGGAGAATCGGAGAGGAAGAGAGAAGATTGTAGCGATACTGGGTAGTGCGGGGTTGATTTTAAACTGCGGCATCGGCGATATTAAAAGTGGGAGCAGTGGGGACGAAGGTGGGCGGCTGAGCCTGGTCAAAGGGCTCGCCTCCGAGTGAGCCTGCACACCGGTCTGCTCGCACGCCTCCCTGTCAGCCGACACAACGGTCTGCTCGCACGCCTCTTGTCGACTCACACGCTTGCTCGGACGGCACCTGCCGATGAGAAGCCGGACTGGCGGCACGTAAACGCCCATGGTTTTAATAGTGAAAGCGTTCGCCTTAACGTGACAGGTCTTTGTTCTAAAATACCTTGGCTCTTCATTTGTGCAACTTGTCATAAGCAGCTTGTCTCAAATTGAAGAAAAAAAATTACGAAGTAATATTTGTGCCATATCACGTGACCATGCTCAGTTTCAAGAATTTATGGTCACTTTTGGATTTTCTAAAATTTAAGATCCAGGATTCGAAACAATATCATAACCTGCATCATGCAATAAATTTTCAAGCCATACATCTGTCGTGTTGTATTTCTTAAGAATGGATTTGGTCAAACATTTTGCTTAGTTAGACTTCAGACAAGTTATATATGCAGAGTAAAAGGATAATCCATCCGTATCAGTGCATTGCCTGATATATTAACTCAAGTACTAGGCATTAACAAACGGGCTCAATTCTGTGCTCATCCTGGTGTAGTAGTAGTAGTAGTACTAGGCAATGCAGTTGACGGGTGACCTTGGTGAGCGGCGACCGAGGGAATTGAACCGTGCTCGTCACGGTAGGTAACGTTGGCTAGTTACTAAAGCATCCCTCCGTTTTTCATCGGTAGTCATTATGGACCAGGGACATGAGGAGAATTTCCTAGGGCTGGAATTCTGGCCGCCAGATATTTCGACTCGAAACGCGGAGGCTCGACTGGTTGGGGTTGCCTAATGTGCGTACCACGCACGCCACCAGAAGGACACGAGCTCGTTTTTATTTTTTTAGGATCAACACGAGCCAAGGTCTGGCTGGTACGCCATTGGGTCCTACCATTCGAGAATATGAAAGGAACCTTTTAAATTGCCGAACGAATCTATGTGTATTACAATGCCCGTATTTTCCTTGCAAATACTAATCTCAACGTGGTAATTGATTTATGACAAGTTGTTGAATTAGAGTGAGTTTTTGATATAGTGATCTCAGCATGGATTTCACATTTCATGGTATCCCTAGTAAGTTTTTCAATGCAAATTCAAATTTAAAAGATGAACAATATGGAGGTGAGAAAACTTTGTATGTATCAAGCATATGACCACACACACACACACACACACGAACACAACAACAATCCAATAAGTAGAGTGCATCTATTTTTCCAAACCATGCATGTATGACACGAATTCAAAAATGCTCCTTCTGTTCCTAAATATTAGTCTTTTAGAGATTTCAACAAGTGACTACATACGGAGCAAAATGAGTGAATCTACACTCTAAAATATGTCTATATACATCCGTATGTGCCAGTCCATTTGAAATATCTAAAAAGACTAATATTTAGGAACGAAGGGAGTAAAATATAAGACATGCGTGGTCCTCAATTCAATATTTAAAATGAGCATGAAACTGAAACATGAATATTAAGTCTAGTACTACAGTACATGCAAATGTTGTGTTTAATTAGGTGGAGCTATGATTGTCGGGGGTCAACCCCTCGACCTTAGATAAGATTGTGAAGCTCTGTTTAGGGTTGTTTAGATTATATTTGTCCCCACCCTCACAAACACCGATTGGTTGTGCACCCCCACCCCTCCTCCCCGGGAGAATATCATGTGCCCCCATACCTTAGATGCTATATGCTGATACGAGTTGCTTGGAGCTTGTAGATCTGAGATATAGCAGCTCACATGATGTCTTAATATTTCTATAGGAAACCTTGATGAGTTTGAGAATTGCACACAATTTGTACAAAAACTACTTAGATGCCCTTGGATCCCATATCCAACGACCTCGAAGCTCGTATCACCGTAGTATCTAAGATGAAGGAGGACATCATATTCTCATGTATGTAAGAATATCATGTGCTACCACACCTTAGATGCTTTGGTGATACAAGCTCTTCGGAGCCGTTGGATTTGTGACCCAACACCTCCTCGGTGGTTCGAATGGTTTTTTTTGCAGAAAAGCCCCCAAAGAGTTTGGCCACTGCTTACAAGCACAAAGACTGCTCAGATGCCATTGGATCTCAGATCAAACGACCTCGAAGCTCGTATCACTGTAGCATCCAAGCTGCGAGAGCACCTTATGTTTTCCCGCATGGGAGAATATGAGGTGCTCCCGCACCGTAGATTCTATGGTGATACGAGTTCATGCTACCTCTTGAGCACTGCGTTGGTTTCCCTTGAAGAGGAAGGGGTGATGCAGCAAAGTAGCGTAAGTATTTCCCTCAGTTTTTGAGAACCAAGGTATCAATCCAGTAGGAGGCCGTGCACAAGTCCCTCGCACCTACACAAACAAATAAATCTTCGCAGTCAACGCGATAAGGGGTTGCCAATCCCTACACGGTCACTTATGAGAGTGAGATCTAATAGATATGATAAGATAATATTTTTTGTATTTTTATGATAAAGATGCAAAGCAAAATAAAAAGCAATAAAAATAACTAGTGTTGGAATATTAATATGAAGGAAAATAGACCCGGGGGCCATAGGTTTCACTAGTGGCTTCTCTCAAGAGCATAAGTATTTACGGTGGGTGAACAAATTACTGTTGAACAATTGACAGAATTGAGCATAGTTATGATATATCTAGGTATGATCATGTATATAGGCATCATGTCCAAGACAAGTAGACCGACTCCTGCCTACATCTACTACTATTACTCCACACATCGACCGCTATCCAGCATGCATCTAGAGTATTAAGTTCAAGAGAACAGAGTAACACTTTAAGCAAGATGACATGATGTAGAGGGATAAACTCATGCAATATGATATAAACCCCATATTGTTATCCTCGATGGCAATAATACAAAACATGCCTTGCTGCCCCTACTATCACTGGGAAAGGACACCGCAAGATTACCCCCAAAGCTAAGCACTTCTCCCGTTGCAAGAAAGATCAACCTAGTAGGCCAAACCAAACTGATAGTTCAAAGAGACTTGCAAAGATAACCAATCATACATAAAAGAATTCAAAGAAGATTCAAATATTGTTCATAGATAAACTTGATCATAAACCCACAATTCATCGGTCTCAACAAACACACCGCAAAAGCAGATTACATCGAATAGATCTCCACAAGAGAGGGGGAGAACTTTGTATTGAGATCGAAAAAGAGAGAAGAAGCCATCTAGCTAATAACTATGGACCCGATGGTTTGAGGTAAACTACTCACACTTCATCGGAGGGGCTATGGTGTTGACGTAGAAGCCCCCGTGATTGATGCCCCCTCCGGCGGAGCTCCGGAAAAGGCCCCAAGATGGGATCTCGTGGATACAGAAAGTTACGGCGGTGGAATTAGGGTTTTGGCTCCGTATCTGGTAGTTTGGGGGTACGTAGGTATATATAGGAGGAAGGAGTACGTCGGTGGAGCAACAGGGGCCCCACGAGG